>NC_134407.1:59132969-59230905 GCF_038048845.1 Mixophyes fleayi | reverse complement strand
TCCCGCAGTGGAACGCATATGCGTTCCAACAACAGGAAGTTCGGTATTTGAAACGCAAGTTTGCGTTCCAAATGCCGAACTTCCTGTGTTGGAACGCATATGCAGAAGTTGAAGCCGAGGGACCGGACACCAGGTAAGTTCACCCGTGTATAAGCCGAGTGCCCTTTTTCAGCATACAAAAGTATGCTGAAAAACTCGGCTTATACACGAGTATATACGGTAAATATCTAAGCAAAGATCAAACATGCTTTCCTAGTGGTGGGTACCATTTTTAAAAATCCTACATGACAAAGATCTAATTTCAGATTCAAACTGGAAGTAAACAAGCATTATTCTGCTTTTTACTTACGGATGCCTGCGAGTTTGAACCACTGCACGCCATAAGCAAAGATTGCAATGTTAAAAGCTCTTGTTCTTTTAGCAAGACCTAAAAGAACAAGAGCTAGATATTGGTGCACTTTAATAGCTGGAAATTAATATAGACCACACACAGAACGAACAGATTGATTTTCAAGTGAAGTTCTCTATATCACATCAATACACCAAAGTTGTACCCATGTGAATCTCCCCCTATCATCACAAATTGCTATTCGAGCCTCTAAAGGATAATGTGTGGGATGAGAATCAATTACAAGCAAATGATACTTTGCTTCTTTTAAATTCCACAGAGAAACAGTCCCATAATTGGAAATAAACTACTGTGTTTCATAACAAGAGTCAACTTCTTAAGCACTGCTCTGAGGATTTGCAGTTATGTGTTATAATGCACAGGTGATGTTAATATATGTATAATACACAAGTGATGCTAATATATGTATATAATCTGTAAATAGCAGCTAAATAAACGGTGAGCTCTGATGTCCTCAGTTTAGTATTCAATAAGTTCAAGTCTCTGTTCTTACAAATTCACGCAACAGTTTTGTCAAAACGCTACATAGTTGAAACAAGGGAGCACATTGTAGTTTATGTTAACTCTGATTTAAAGTAAGTTGTGATAGAATAGTTTTAAGGGAGAACCTAAAGCTTCCCTAAATAGGAGTGTCACCTCTTCAAACACCTTGGTCGTGGCATAATTGGTAAAGCAAAGCTTGTGTGTGGCATAGAGGGAATGATTTAATAATTTCAGACAGACCAGTTGGTTGTTTTTGATTAACCCTTTGCCACACACACGTCACGCAGGCGAGTGCTGATCGTGTCAAATTTGGCAGCACGGTGGCTTATTATTATTATTATTTATAAGGCGCCACAAGGTTTCCGCAGCACCGAACACAGTACAAACAATGGACAGTACAGGGAATAACAGTACAGAACAATAAACGAGTAATACCAAGACTTCAAAGACTCCAGGCAAAGCAAATATAATGGAGTTGGAGCAGAAGAGAAGGTAGAGAGACAGGAGGGAGAAGGGCCCTGCTCATAAGAGATTACATCCTAAAGGGAGGGGAAACAGACAGCCGGCACAAAGGGAGTCTGTAGAGGTGTGCACTTGCTCCCCTCCTCTGAGGAGAAGCCAGGAGATGAGATCGAGCATGGAGAGAGGGTTAGGTGGAAGGCTGGTAGGCTTTAAGAAAGAGATGGGTTTTGAGTGCCTGTTTGAAGGAGCACAAGTTAGGGGACAAATGGATGGAGCGTGGGAGGTCATTCCAATGCAGGGGGCCAGTTCGGGAGAAGTCTTGAATTCTGGAGTGGGATGAGGTAATCAGAGTGGACGAGAGGCGACGGTCATTGGCCGAACGCAGGGACCGGGCGGGAGTGTGGATGGAGAGGAGATTGGAGATATAGGGGGCAGTAGAGTGGGAGAGGGCCTTGTAGATGAGGGTAAGAAGTTTGAAAAGGATACGGTAGGGGAAGGGGAGCCAGTGAAGGGCAAGGCAGAGAGGTGAGGCAGAAGAGGAGCGGCGGGAAAGGAAGATGAGCCTCGCAGCTGCATTGAGTATAGAACGAAGGGGGGGGGAGGCCAGTGAGGAGAAGGTTGCAGTAGTCCAGCCGGGAGATGATAAGCGCGTGGACAATGGTTTTGGTTGCTTCATGAGAAAGGAAGGGCCCGGATGCGGGCAATATTACGAAGTTGGAAGCGACAGGATTGGGCAAGGGATTGAATGTGGGGGGCAAAAGAGAGGGAGGAGTCAATAGTGACGCCCAGGCAGCAGAGTTAGGGAACAGAGGAGATGGTGGAGTTGTTAACAGTAATGGAGAGATCCAGATGGGATGAGGATTTAGACGGAGGGAAAACAATGAGTTCGGTTTTAGCAATGTTAATTTTGAGAAAACGTGAGGACATCCAAGAGCTTAGTGGTTAGCACTTCTGCCTCACAGCACTGGGGTCATGAGTTTGATTCCCGACCATGGCCTTATCTGTGTGGAGTTTGTATGTTCTCCCCGTGTTTGCGTGGGTTTCCTCCAGGTGCTCCAGTTTCCTCCCACACTCCAAAAACATACTGGTAGGTTAATTGGTTGCTATCAAAACTGACCAGAGTCTCTCTCTGTATATGTTAGGGAATTTAGACTGTAAGCTCCAATGGGAGAGGGACTGATGTGAATGAGTTCTCTGTACAGCGCTGTGGAATTAATGGTGCTATAAAAATTGCTGATGATGATAATACTTGTTTTGCAAGACTATCATAATCATCTCTATAACATAGGAAATAAACATGTTTAAAAATGAACTGTCACCTACATATAGTATAGTAGAGGCAGCCCTTTCATGCATTGAAGCAACATTTGTGAGAATGCAAGATCTTAGTTCACTAGTGAGTGGCGACAGCAGTGAATCACTGCACTGGGTGCAGGAGTTGCACTAGCTTAACAGATATTAAACAGAAAACATTGCCCAGAGAACAACGACATTACTGAAGCACTTCATGATCAATAATCACGAAGCCTGAATAAATTTCACAGTGCATGATTAATATTCATGGGGCATTGGCTCTTCGTCAATTAACAGGCTACATTTGTATGAGCATTGACTCTGCACACAAAATGGCTGCATCTGTGTGTAGGTGACAGGTGCCCTTTAAAAGTCAGTAAGGGACGTGAACTTTTAGATATATAATTGACAAATTCACACACTAAAATCGACTGATTAAATGGATTTTTATTAATTTTGGAGATCGAAAACGGTTACTTTATTGTATTAACATATGCAAACAATGAAATGGTTTGTGTCATATTTTACAGTCGCTCTTTCAGTAATAATCTGTCCTACTGTAATGAAGGAGAGTGACTCTGGGTCTATACCCAGTGCACAGGGTATGGTCAGGTGTGCCTAGATCCCGCTAGCTTGCCCCTTCCTCAAATCTAGCTTAGCTCCTACTGGGATTTGTGTGTGACTATTTCTTCCCCAGATGGAGTTTTTCTCCATATATATGCACCTCTGTTTTACTCAGAGGGCTCAAACATATATTGAAAAAGAGAAGTTAGCGAGTAGTAAATGCAGCGCCACAAATACTTAAGAATGTCTGTACGGTCTTGCTGATCTAGAGACAGTGATATTACTGGGCCATTTACCCACTTAACAACTGCAGTCCAAAATATCACCTACCAGCAGGGGTGACTGGGTACACCTGGCTATGACTAAGGAGCCTTCTACAGTTGAG
This sequence comes from Mixophyes fleayi, assembly GCF_038048845.1. Lineage (NCBI taxonomy): Eukaryota > Metazoa > Chordata > Amphibia > Anura > Limnodynastidae > Mixophyes > Mixophyes fleayi. Next base: position 59,227,309 of record NC_134407.1, on the reverse strand, counting down.
CACCATGAAGCTGCGCTCTTACTCCTCTGTGTGCCTGTCACGTTAGGGTACACAGTGTATACATGCTTATATTCAAGGCTAAAATAATTAACTGATAAACCATTGGCTCAGCATCTGGTGTGGACGCTGGAATGGATAATCTTTCAGAGCTTGCTGACTTCCTATACTATTCTCTGATCCCCAGCTAACTCTCTGGAAAATCTACTACTATACAATTGGTTGAAAGCTAGCAACTACTGCTATGGCCGATGTTATATATTCTGCTTTGTAATGAACCCGCAATAACAAAGCCCCTTTGCTGTATCAAAGCACCTTGTCCTCCCACAGCAACTGGGACTAACGAAAATGTATGGTGTGATCTGATATTGTACGTGTATCCTCCCACTCAGTTTCTCCTCTCTGTGCTCACTAAAAGACAAAACTGCAGCTACAAAATAACAATATGCTCATCTGCAGATTATATATATATATATATATATATATATATATATATATATATATATATATATATACACATATATATACATATATATATATATATATATACACACACACACATACATATATACACACACACATACACACACACATATATATAGAATTTTTTTTTGTTACTTTTAAACTTTTTAGATTTATCTACCATCATATTTATCCTCAGCATTTATATATAAAGCTTTCAAAACTGCTTTATTTATTTTTTTATTAGTGTAACTAAATATCTTGTATGCTGTCTGGCACATGTGAGGTAATTGAATTATATCTGCCACACCATAGTTGTTGGCACGCTGGAGACAGAAAATATTAATTATCACACAAAGCCTATAAATCCACCAACAGTGCCACACAGTCATATCCTTTAACACGTGTAATAATCTTAACAAATCAGATGTCATTCTCAGTAGAAAAAATATGTTTAAAAGGTGCAATCCCATAGATTTTTTTTTTTATTTTTATTTTTTTTAAACAGCAAGCTTTATACACCCAATGTAAAGTTGACAGCATTTACCTAGGAGGTTCATATATAATTTAGTGCTCCCTTTGCAAAATCACTGTGAGGGGAGATTTATATGGCTGTCCATCTCCAGAGCCAGACATGAGGTTCTTTGATTGACACACGGCAGAGGGAGTGTGGGTGGAGTTTTATGCTATGAACATGGGACTGTTGTTGCCATGGTAATTGCATGACACTGCACAAACTTTAAATCATTAATAGCAGCTTGATACAAAAGCCCAAAGGAAAAATGAGCAACAACATGGGGGAGATTCAATTATTTTGAAGAGCAGCAGGAGCCTCGCACAATGAGACTCTGCAGCGACATTTGGCCTAAAATCCTCCCTTATAGCTGTTTGCACCCCATGCAGGAGAATTCAGTTCTTAGTGATGTGCGGCAAAGTGCCTCTGGAACAGTCCGCGGTCATGTCTGGCCTCAGAGGTGCAAGTGAAAATAAGCGGAGGTACCACTACCATAGCAACTGGTAGTGTGCGCAGTCTGACATCGCAATGATCTCTGGCAGCACCATCACTAGAAACTGAATCGGCTCATTTTTGCTCATAACTCTATGGGACATCGTATGAGGCTCCCATAGCATTTAAAAGTTACTTGAAAGCACAACACAATGATCTTCAACCTGTAAGTTCACCCATAATTCTCTGGCTGCCAGATCCAGGTGATAACCAGTAGACTGTGCAGTCAGTGGAAGCATGAGGAAAGGGAAGCCTAGAATATTGACATGGGTAGATTCTATTACCGTTACTACTGTAATAGCTGCAATGTTACCGTTACTACAGTAATTTCAATGTGGATTTTTGCACACGTCTCAGGGAGCTGTGAGCAAAAATCTGCGGAGAAATTACTGCAGTAACAGTAACAATGTGCAGCTACTGCAGTAGTGACAGTAAAAGTGCGCGGGCCGCGGTCTTTAGAACGCCGCAGGGAATTGAATCTACCCCATAGACTGAACTTTTGTCTGCAATAAATTAAGAAATTATGTATGTGCCTTGCAAATGTGATGGTTCTATTTTTAGAAGTTGGATGGTACAAGACCTTAAACAATCTACAAAGCAACATAGTTAGATAACAATCCTACAACTAAATAAATGTTAAATGTGTGGCTGGCGAGGACATTCTGTTAACTGAAACAGGGAGAAAGAAGCGTTTCAAACAATGACATTAATAACTATGGAATGTGAATTAAACACAGAGTATTAATGTGACATCCATAATGACTGTTTTGACAGCAGAGTGGGGGGAAAAATTCTAGGTATCATTTTGACAGCTGTCTGAGCCAATCAAAGTGCTCCACATATACCTGGCATACAGTGCAATAAACTGGAGGTTGCTGGAGCAATGATAGTAGTCACTGGCTGGTTCTAGATTATAATGTATTTTCACATAACTCACTGGTATTAGAAATAGATTGTATAACTCATGTACCGTGGGTAGTATTAAGCTATTAAAAACAAAATGCACTAAGTTACAATGTTTAAAACATGCAATTTCTTTACAAGCAATTTACAGTATATGCAACACTTTATATTGAATGTAATGTCACTTTCAACAAAATTATTTTAATTTTTCAATGTTTTGTCATTAATGACTATATTATTAGCAGGTGACATGAATCAAATTGTTTTTCATTTGTGTGCCCCTTATATGTATTGCAAGTATCCTGCAGTATACTGTCTGTTATAGCAGAGCAGACCTAGACCCGTATCCACCAACAGACTTATCTTTACATCCACTTCTTGTTGAACACAAATGCGCAAATGCCAAGTGTACATTCGTTTTAGGCATCTTAACGAATCAGGCCCATAATGTGAATGATGACCCTTAAATAAGTCTTAGCCTACTAGTAAAACATTCTAACAAGAAACCAGAGGGTAATCCAAGTCACCAGGATCATAAGGGTGAAGGCTATCAATCACTAGGAACTAGTGGCATTACTGAGGCATGAGGCACAATGTGCCTCTTGCTTCAATGTCTTCACAACATCGTCTCCTGCAATCTGAGCAGGGGACAGGTACATTTTAACAATTAACTGACAGCTGTTTTTCGCCTCGTAACACCCAGCAACCAATACAAAGCTACCAGCAGCTGAATATATATATAATGTTGAACAGTAACAGCTTGTAAACAGATAGAGGAGTTGTCCAGCAAGCATTCAACTACCTCAGTTCCAATGGCCAGATGTGAGAGTTCAGGACAAAAAGGACAAGAGAAGACAACAACAATGCAATATGGAAGTTAGATTATGGATATACTAAAGCGCTTGTCTATAGTGGGGATGGTGGGTGGGCGTGCTAACACGGGATCCTCCACCTAGTCAGACTAGAGAAAAATAAACAACAGCTAAATGTAAAATGGAAGCCTTCTGCAGATATCCAATGCATATATAGAAAAACAATTTTAAATTACACACATCTGGTTGTAAATGAAAAAACATGCTCAAGATACTTTCAGCCAAACAGCCTTATATATTGCATAGTTTCCCCCTTTATAGCTCCAAATGGACGTTATGCTGCCTAATATCATACGAAGCGATGCCAAGGTGTTCTCTGTAGCCATTGTAAATAGTTTTACAAACTGCATCACTCATCTCTCTGCCCTGACCCATAAACCCTCAGTGTGTCAAGTAAATGGATCTCCGAGCACCCCCTCTTGCTGTGGGACCAGCCATGCATCGTCCCTGAAGGGATTAAAAGCATTTCTGAAAGAGTTGCCAATGCTAAGCAAGATAAACTCATAATGTAACAGCATCTTGCGTCTGAGTCTACAAGCCAGGCAATCAACATGAAAGCCAATATAAAGCATTTTGGCAGAAAGGATTACTATCCCACAAACATTACCACCCTCATGGACAGGCTAGGGAAAGATCATGCCAAACCTAGCATACCACATGCCTTCTGTGCCTACCAGACTATCCATATTTCATAGCCAATTGTACAAACAAACAGCCCCTTTTAAAGCTTTAGAGTTGTGTCAGGTCTAACCTCCTCCTACCCTGTGTGCAGCCAACACTGCAGATAAGCACAGAAGTGCTGCTGGTGCCGGCTTACAAGCAAAACAGAAGACATCTGTCAATATACATGGAATCTAACGCTGCAACTACGGCAATGCACCACAACCACAGAACTGTTTACACTATAAACGCCATGAAGGAAGAGCTGTCCATTTAACTGTCTTGTGACCAGGCTACATAAAAACAGTATAAAATGTGTGTGTGTGTGTGTGTGTGTGTGTGTGTGTGTGTATATATATATACACATGCATACACACATACATATACATACACACACACATTTTTTCCCTTCTTTAAAAATTATGGTTTTATATGGGAGACACACACAGTATACTTACACACGTGTGTCTCAATTTGCATTCTCTCCCTTATAATGAGGATCTCTGTTTCCAATCATAAAACAGTGCTTTTTACTACCCTATGCATTTAATTAAAATCTTTTTTTTTTTCTTTAAAGAAATGATCTGGCTGTCTTCCAAGCTGGCAAATCAATAGAGCAGCCGATGGATAACATTCCATTAATGAGAACATCAGTCCTGTATTAGACGCCACAGATTTGTCATCCAGCGGCTCCCACTCATCACCCTTAACACATTAGCTATGGTTTGTTGACCCCAATGAGACTGTTGGAAACAAAAGCAAGAAGAACTGTGAAACTTACCGATATTGGGATGCTTTAGAAGCCGGCAAATCCGAGCCTCACGCTCCAACTTCTGGTGGTCTATAAAAGAGGAAGGGGATACACATGTGGTGAGTTGTTCATATTAAAACAATATTCCAATACGTTTTCAGAGATATTAGGTGCTACATCTCCCTTAATCTTTTTGTGTCCCCATGGTTTAAAAAGTTAAGCAAAAACGTTACAATAATAATATTGACACCTGTGAAAATGGATATTTTAAAATGTGTACAGTACATACATTACATTTCTCATTGGTTTATTGTGGCGATCGACACTTGCGATACAACAAATTGTCCAAATTCTAACAGATATTTTAATATAGATCATTGCTGAAGATGTGGATAAAGAAAAAATGTGGGATCTCCAAGTACACTTTAAAACGCACAGGAATATGTAACACTTTAGCATTGATCTATGGGATCTTATAACCACTACAAAAAAAAAAATACAAACAAAAACAAAGTGGAAATAAATGCATTAAGCTAGGATCGAATATATTTCCACTAGCATAGGCCATTTAATGCAGGATAAGGGATCTGGAATCGGATATTAGCAGTCATTAGTCTACACTAGACTGGTTTTATGGTTTACAGAAAATCATTGCTCTTTGCATCATGTTAAGCTCCTATGAGGTCAGGTCTGTATGACCATACAGCCAGCTTGTGCTGCATATCCTTAGATGTTACTGCATTAGAATTATGTTATAACACCACAGTCCACAAGTGAAATCCCAGGAGGCAAATGGACAAAATTTACTCTTGCCGATTAACGGTGCGGTGTGTTCACTGAGATCATGTCAACCCAGAAGTCATTAAGGAGTTTCCGTCACCATATAAAGACACTGGTCTGCAGGCGGAGTTCTTTAATACATGTTATGGCATTCAGTAGTAAAATAGCAGCATCCTGGTTAGGAGAGTGCGCGGTTGTTATTATATCCCTGCAGCTGACATCTGACGCTGTGTGAGGGCATTCTCACGGCTAAAAAGGCAACGAGCCTGTTTGTGGAAACACAGTTTCTATAGCAGGGCTTGTGACTAAATCAATAAACTGCCAGGGGAGTAAAGGCAGGAGGGTGTTAAATAAAACATATCGGGTTCTCTGGTGCTATAACTCACACACTGGTATGACCAAACCTAAATTATGTGTGTAACAGACGTCACCCGGGAGCTCTGTCATAATATAAAACCATTAAGGGCGCAGGCAGGGTGACATTCCTGTAAGCTCCAATGGGGCAGGGACTGATGTGAGCGAGTTCTCTGTACAGCGCTGCAGAATCAGTGGTGATATATAAATAAATGATGATGATGATAATATAGGACACAAAATCCAAGGTGACTTAGAATATCCACAATGGAGGGATCATTATTTCCTATATTACACAAGTTTTACTAACGAACACTTAAGTGATGACATCAGAACTGACCAATTATAAGAGATATCAGAATTACTGCTTATACAGGATGAAATTATTTACAGGAGTTTATACATATCCTTGCATCATGTCTGGCTTAAATACATACCAATGACACAAATACTGCATATAGATAAAAAATGACAGCAAGAAATTCCATGGCAATGTAGGGAACATTTACTAGAGAAAATGTAAACACTTTTAATTATACTTTTTTTTGTGTATGGGGGGGGGGAACTTTAACAGTTGAAGTGGAAGTCTAGTGTAATACCATTGTTTGCATTCAGCGCTAGACAATCCATTACAAATCATACAAAACTGCACATAAAAACAGAACATATAAGGAAGTACATATAAGGTAGATGAAGGATGTGACCGTGGGAGCTTGCAGTCTAGAGGTAAAGTACACTGTAGAAGAGTCTTTGCCTCCCCAGTAATCTCATACTTGCCTACCTATGGCAAGTAGTATCCGGGAGAGGGGCGTGTCTAGAGGGCGGGAGGGGACGGGCACGGTGAATCGCGTCATTATGGCCCTGCCCCTGCGTCACATATGCCGTTTTGTTGCGGGGGGCGGGGTCAAAATGACGCGATTCACCGCGAATCGCAGCATTTTAGCCCCGCAATTGCGGGAGATTTGTCAGCTCTCAGAGGAGTCCGTGAAACCAACCCGAATTTCGGGAGTCTCCCGGACATTCCGGGAGAGTTGGCAAGTATGAGTAATCTCTCTTCTCACGGTAGAGATTATGAATCAAGTATTGAAATCCCATTGACATAGAACGCCAGGTAGTGTCTGAAGGACACAAAAGAGCAAACTAAGAGAATGCACAAAGCATAATAACAATATTCCCCAGCAATCATCATTGGAGATGCAGTTGACCCACAGACAGCTAAAATGCTGACGTTCACCCATACTTCACCATTTGTTTTTATTTATGATTGTAGTTCAGGCAAGAACATCTTTTTAGTGTTGAAAACCTAATATTGAATTTTACAAAAATACAACAAGAAAATGTGTTGCAATTTCCCAATATGCAAGCAACAACCAAACTAAAAAAAGGTGTAGAATTTCAGTTAATTTCATCTGACAAAAAAGTATAGGTTTGTTATGTGCTAAGAGCTTAGTTAAGGCAGAAAATTGCTACTAATAATCTTTTCAATCCAAGCAGCTACAAGCTACAATTAAGCAAAAGGCAGCTCAGACAAAGAGGACAATGAACCTACCGCTGTTCTAACTGCTCCATACAGAAGAAAATGTGATTTGCCTGTTAAATGTAGGATAAATACGTTTATACATAACAAAATTCTTCATTAAAGTGTTACAAACAAAATTACTGATCTGATAAAAGGTTACACTAACCCGACAGAGAGAGAAACTATGTTCATTGTGTTACCTGTGATTAGCTCTGGGGTACGCTGGTTCTTATGCAGTTCATTTGGGTAATGATGCTAATCATTAACGTGGGTAAACATGAGATGACATTTTAGGAGTAGAAATTGGACATAATGAACTAGAGTAAAGGAACGGATGCCTAAAAAAATAAAATAATAAAATATATAAAGATATCTTTCAGCCATCTGCAGCAGAAAGTTTAGACTGTAGACTATCAAGGGCATCAACAAAGCTGCACCAACATACATCTCCTCTCTTGTCTCAAAATATCTCCCAACTCGGCAACTCTATATCCTCTATATCCTCCCATTCCCGGTTACAGGACTTTTTCCGGGCTGCACTCACTCTATGGAATTCTCTCCCTCGCACAATAAGACTTTCCTCTAGTCTACAAGCTTTCAAGCATTCTCTGAAAACCTACCTCTTCAGACAAGCTTATAATATTCCTCAACCACCCTCTTAACCTCACTACATTACCCTATTACCACCCGTTATTCAACTACCCCTTGACCAACATTGTTGAGTGACAAGATCATTTAGCTTATGAGCCACTTTTATCTTTGCAGTCTGGCTGGGCCGACTGCTAATGTAGACTTAACCTCCTGTGTCAAACTCCCATTGTCCAATAGATTGTAAGCTTGCGAGCAGGGCCTTCTCACCTCTTTGTCTGTTTTACCCAGTTTGTTTATTAGTTTACTATGTTTGTCCCCAATTGTAAAGCGCTACGGAATATGTTGGCGCTATATAAATAAATGATGATGATGGGCATTTGCCAACAACCTAACTCAGGATTGACTAGATGGCAGCTCTTAAGCTCAAACTACCAAGTATTGAAGATAATAGAGCCAGTACCTGTAGAACCTGAGGAAGTAGTGATGGAAGCAGGTGGTTTCCTGGTAATGATCCCTATGATTAAGATAGTGTGAACTCAATGGAGCAGGAGACTAGGTGGCTTTGTGAGCACACTGCCTGCCAAAGTTCAACAAATAGCAAGAGTGACAAGGTGTATCCTAAAATATGAGCCTGCAAGAATATACAACATTCCCAAGTGTGAAGGATTATAACAGTTCCAAACAAATGTCTTCCATGAAACATACCTATGAGTTTTAATTTCGAAGATACAGTGATACTTGACCACCTGTGGAACAATATTGGTTAGTTTGGTCTCTGAGTAGACACTGATATGGCGCCATGGTATCTTCTGAGTCAACCTCTCTCACATCAAATTCCAATGTGTGTTGTCTTCTCTGCATGTGTCAGCTCTCAGTATTCAAACACTTACTGATGCAACCATGTTGTGGGCACCTTGATGGTGATGAATGAATTGAAGTTTTTTTTGTTTTTGTTTTTTTTAATCATGATCATGATCAAGTGTAATACAGGGATTATCACTGCAAGTTGCCCTTCCCCCAATAAAACCGCACTTTGAAAAGATATAAAGGCCAGAAAATTTCTACTGCAAATCACAGGAGTTCCAATAAAAGTATTTCTAGGATCAGAACAATAAAACACCACACACACACACACACACACACACACACACACACACACACACACTTCTTGAGTGCACATTGGCTTTCTTACATATATTATTTTAAGATGAACGTATCCTTTGAAAAAGATACTGTAGTGGATATCAAGTGAAAGAGAGCCAAGACTCTTATTGCATGCCTGGCTGGATGACAGTTGTTGCTATTTGTGTTCCTGTTTCAAGGACACCAAACCCAAAAACTGTGATCTTCAGGTATGAACCAAAACCGTAAAATAAAATTGTTGTGTGGCAATCTGAGACTCCACTGCAGCTCTGTTAAAAAAATGTTACCTCCATTAGCCATGGCCACATTTAAGGAATGGTCTAGGATTTGAGACTACACTCATTTTAGGTGCTATGACATAACTGACCCACCCCTAAGTAGGAATCTTGCAAAGTGCATTTTTGTGCATTAACAGGCCTGCAAAATTAAGAGGGAATTAGAAATATACCATGACTTCACATTGCTAAATATTTTGTTGGTTTCTTTCTTGCAGGCTTTCTTACACAGACACGAATAATGCAAGATCAATTCTTACAGCATCAATAAAAGGTAACATATTGACGCAATAAAGGTAAATTAAAAACACCAAAAAATATGGCTCTCATTTTCTCATGCGTGTTCAGACGGTACTGGACACCAGCTAAGGTACAAGGCAGGCAATCTGTCACACAGTAAATGGAGCTGCACTGACTATACAAGGTCACAACAGGGAGGTTGACACCATTTGGTTGCCATGACAACAAAACAGGCTGTCCCATTCGGGGTATAACACCACACCAGTCTGAGCCTAAAGGTTGTCCACACACTTTCAGAGCAGGGTGTGAAACGACATTTACGAGTCAAATAACGTTGGTATCATGTCTCAGTCTCATGTCCAGAGACCTCCCTGTTTGCTGCCATGGCAAATTCCTTTAGTAATGGATATGCTATTTTTCACTTGTTACCAACAATTGTTAGACAGGCTAAACTGTAACCATTAGATATACTTCCCTTGCACAACTGACATACGGACAAATATTGACACGTACGGGTAATAATGACAGAAGAGCTCAGGGAAACATTCAATAATTATATAAAATTTAGAATGTAAGCTCCAACTGTACAGGGAACAACTAGGAAGAGGATGAATAAAGCACAATATATATGGTCAATAGTCTAGGTTCTTAAGTTGTGTATGTGTACCACAAGGGGTACCTCAGATTCAATATAAAATACTAATCAGAAAAAGATACTTAAGGGGTACTAGATAAACATTTACCATGCGGTTCATAATTTCTTTTATTTTTTAAATAATCAAACATTGGGGGGGGGTGAAACCCTGTCGCAGTAGGTCGTATGTCACCTCTGTGACGGCAGTATGGGGACCGTGGACATCTATTTCCAACCACTGCTATAAAGAATCTCTCGTACTTTATAAGTTCTGAAGTAGTAATCTTGGGTCTGATTAATTAAGGATCTTAACTTTAGAAACTTCTTATTTAAGTATCCTGGACAAAACCATGTAACAATGCAAGGGGTGCAAATTAGTATTCTGTTTTGCACATAAGTTAAATACTGACTGTTTTTTCATGTAGCACACAAATATCAACTTTAAATTTCAGTGTACAAATAAGCTATCAAGTATTTGTGTGCTACATGAAAAAACAGCCAGTATTTAACTTATGTGCAAAACAGAATACTAATTTGCACCCCTTGCATTGTTACATGGTTCAAAAATCCGGGTCTCACCATCCATACTCCAGGCTTACCACGGAAATTACCCCACCAAAAGTCCTGGGCCTAAACCCCGGATTTTCAGACCCGGGATTTTTCACTAGCACCATCCATACTGCACCTAAACCCGGGTCGTCTGGGCTTGCCCCGGCAAAACCCGGGTTTTTCAGGCAGTATGAATGGAGTATTACAAACACAATTCTGACAAGTGCTTAACATATGCAGTTTCACCTTTGTTCAGAGTTCCCTGGCCTGGATTTGGTAGAGAGATTTCATCTCTTCATCAACAGCTTTAATCTACTTCTGCTTCTCGTGCACAATTAGCCCGTACATCTGCTTTTACGACTCTGGTTCAGTTTGTAGTGCTGTTGAAACCATGTAGGATAGCTGGTTCGTTGGAATGCTCTTGTTCTATATTGTGAATCTTCTACCGGAATGTATAGGTGATAATACATCCTTTCCATCTTCAATGGCTGGATTGCCTAATTCGATTTCAATGTCACTTAGATCCTGTCACTGTGTATCTCACAGAACTTATTGCTCAAGCTGAACTACTTGTTAATGTCAAGAAATATGCGTGAAAAGGAATCAATCGGTATAAATTCTGGCTCAGAATTCCTTTCTGTGGACTAGTTTCCTGCTTGGCACACCTTTCTTTTTGGAGCATGTACCTTACAGACATTGCTTCCAAATATTGTAATATGTCATAGCTTGGGCTGCTTTCTGAGCCATTGTTGTATGGAGTTTTCTTGCTAGCCTTATTGGGTAAATGATTTAACAGGTAACAGGCTGACATGATTGCTACACCCAGGTATGTTTGAAATGTACGGTACTCGCCCCCACTGCATCGTCACTGGACCAACTCAAGCTGAAATTTGGCATTATCTGCGTACTATGCCCCTCTATCATTTTACTTTCAGTTGTATGGTACGCTGGTCAGGATCACAATTCTGTTTCAAAATGGTCTGTGTATTACCACTCGTGTATTTAGTCCCATTACCTGCACATAGTATCTTAGGTATCCTGACAAACTTGATACTTACTTAAGATATTCTTAAGCGTTTTTCTGGAACATCATCCTTGCTGTGAAGCAGGCATACTACTGTGTCTTGCCTTATCGACCAACATGAGAAAAATACTGCATTCATTTCATTTTTTTATGCACTTTCTGTAGCTCCTTCTACATTTCTTTTGCAGTTTCACATTTGTATTTGTGCACAACTTTATCGTCCTCTATTCTACAGGATATGATACGTTTTCATCTGGGAGTGGAATATTCTGGCTTCTTGTATGTATTTCCACATAACTTTCTTAATGAGCAACATCTTCACTTTATACTTCCAGTATAGTAGTTCTGGTTTGCCAGATTGGCCACTATGAACTTCATTAAGTTTCTATTAACAGTCATTTTTTGTAAGCTTTTGTCTTTCACTGGTGTCCAGGGTCTGTGACCATTTGAAAGAAAACAATCCAGCACATTGCCCAGGTGTGTTGACATTAAAGCACTTTTTATTGAAAAGCAAAACCTATTAACTGCTTCTTACACTACAGAAGCACTCAACTTGCCTAATCTCTGCTTCTAGTTTCCTGCCTTCTATGGTTTAATACTTTATTAACAGCTTAACAAAACTGTTGGACACTTAATAAAAGTACAGAAATTTAAGCATATATCGGTCAACTTTAAAATCCGCAAAAAGAGAAAAAGAAAAAACAACGAAGATATAGGAGAAAGTAGTTGTGGGAGCCTTGGATTGTGTTGAAAAATATCCGTTACCAAGAAAGCTTCCATGCCTCCGTGTTGTGACAGCGTGCAGTCTGCACTGATGTTCTCTGTACAGCGGGGGAGACTTCTATTTACACATTAAATGAGCCACAAGCAGTGACACGCAAAGGTAGGAGTATTACAAAAGACCCAGGAGGGACAAGCTCTGCCATGGAAAAAATAAGTCTTTGTGAGATGAAGGAATACATAACATATCCAAGTTTATTTGCTCGACACCACAATAAATTCAGAATTTAAAAATGTGGTTTGTCTTGGTCAAAGGTGGGGCTTATTTTGTCCCTATTTTGCCTGCTTTATTTAGGTCAATGGTTAGGTGGGGGGGGGGGGGGGGAACAGTCCAATGGGAAGGGGGGGGGGCAGCATATAGTGCTGTACATGACAAAATATTATCTACGAGGTGCTCACAGCCAATCATATGCAATTTCTTCCAACACTGCACGCTTCCCATTCTTCCAAACTTCTCCCAGACAAGCAGCAATGGAATTTAACGGCAGGGGGCGCATACGATCCTCTTAATAAGAGCAGTATCACCTGCGCCACTTACATTTACTTGAGCCATAAACCAATACAAGTAGATGTTCATCATGCAAAGAAATGGCCGTCTATTTAGGTTTGACCTATACCTTTTGTTTTGTTATTGACCAAAGCAGTGAAGATGTCAAAGTACTGTGAAATGCCACAATGCCATCTGAAATTCTCTCTGTGCTCAGTGAGGTTTTTAAAAAAAGAAAAAAAAAATTTGACTTGGGTTTGCCCAATATATGAAATAAGTCATTTTTACAAGAATTTTGTCAATGTCAGATTTGGCAAAGCCAGCGCTTCTAACGGGTAGTTCCTGACTGGACTCATGTCCTCATTTGCCTAATTTACCTCAGAAATTATGATTTTTGTGTCACTAGGATGGCCATTACACATAGTTACTTCTCATTATTTTTTCTACTTAACTTTTGCAAGTTCACAGTTCTCTGTTTGGTAAATAGGAATGAGGAGATCACTATGCATAAATTACAGACTTTAATACATGTGTCCTAAGGTCTCCAGGGGTTTATGGGTAAATGGAGATGTGTAGTAGCAGCTCAGTTTCCTGGGATGCAGTTTGCATAACACAAGGAGAGGAGGGGAGGTCAGCGGAGATGGTACAAAAAGCTTAGAAAAATGATCCACCTCTTGGGACACAAGGTGAGATCTCTTCACATCCTATTACCTATCCAAAAACACCCAGTTAGCATTACAAAAATGGCTTTTTAATGCCCCTCAAAGTGGCCCTGTTATGTTCTCTATTACTCTGCATCGCCTCTGGCTTAATAGGCACTTAGAGCAGTCCTAAATAATTAATATTTCACTACTTCTGACCAGAAGAACAGTGTGGACCGATTAGTGTTTGCAGCCTGTGAATGTTTTGTTTCAAACATCAAATACATGAAATTAAATGTACCTCCATTACAGAGGCAGAGCAGACTTACCAATGTTATTAAATAATAAATCTATTGATTAATCAGTCAAAGCAAGCAGCACACAAAGGCTCACTGCATGGTCCATTAAAAAAAAAACCTTAGCTTCCACGTTAATGGAAAAGATAAAAACACACACAACAGGTAGAAGAAGTCTGTGTAAAATATGGCATACATGGTAAATGAGGGGATCTGTGGCAAGATAATGAGGAAACTCTGCACTAATTATTTCCTTTATCTTATTTATGCTGCTAGCACAATATAATTATTTTAATATACATTAATTTTCTCTTAGACACCAGAGTATTCCGGCTAATGTCCTCCATATTACTAAAGCGATTAATCTATAGTTGCTGGATTCTGTACTATGGCTTAGACATCTATAAGCAGAAAAAAAATTAATAACAAACAACAATATAGTGTTATTATTAGTAGTAGTAATATTATTATTGCAGGAATAAGTATCACACTATCTAGTTTCTCCTCAAACCCAATCATATCAAACCGTAAAACTTAAAAGTTGAGTAATAAAATGGGCTACTATAGTATTAATCAACAAGTAAATAAAGCTATGTAAATTTAATCTGTCATAGTATGAAAAGTTTTACTGGATATTATAAAGGTACCTTTTCATATTTAAATCAACTTGCATTTTAGCTACAGTGGCCTTTAAAGAACATGAATAATAAATCAGTATGTTCATACCACTTCACAATAACTGATCTTAACCTTCAAGATTTTTATATTACAAGTCACAAAATGTCTTAAGAGTGAGAGGCTAAATGTTCTATTGACCCACAGAAATACAATCTCACTTTTGTTCTGCCTAATAAAGTCTGTTAGTGAAAACATAAATCAATATACACCCTTACGGAAGGTCTTAAGTATTTTTTAACTGGAAAAGCAGTAACGGAAAGAAGTGTCATCGGCTGAACACCTTTGTAAAAGATCTTGGTAAACACATTAGGGGACATTAATTAAGGTAAAGAAAAATGGAAAGGTGGCATTATTTGAGCATTAAACAGTGATAATTCTGGAAGAATCAAATACCTACAATGTTTCACTCCAGTTATGCTTTACTTCACTTATTCACTGCATTGACCGCCAGTGCCATTCTTGATACAGTATTTTGACAAAAAGACAGTAAGAATCTCCTAAAAACAGATCTTCAAGTGCTCATAAGTTTATAACAGCTCACAATGGCCTATAGTGTGCAAATTAAATATTTAATCTTCACTCTAGAACAGGGGTAGGCAACCTACGGCTCTCCAGGTGTTGTGAAACTACAAATGCCAGCATGCCTTGCCACCTATCTGCTGGTTATCTACTGGCAAAGCATGCTGGGACTTGTAGTTTCACAACACCTGGAGAGCCGCAGGTTGCCTACCCCTGCTCTAGAAATTGCTGACAGAGAGGTGCTAATCAATTCGTACATGCGCCTATCGGCCAACTCTAACAACGGATCAGTTATCTTGAACACACAGTTACGGCCAATCATGCAGAGCCATGAATCCAATATGCAGGCAGACTGTTCCTGTCTTGTTAGATCTAATTTATGTATATATGGACTGGTAGTTTGTACAGTGGTTGGCTTAAAGGTAAATGGAGCCCTCCATTGCAAATTATTAATCAAGAGCCTCGTAAAGATTATGCAATGCCAGTATTTGACATTACTATTCAAAGAATGCTTATTACAGAGCGGAATAATACACATAAATTAACGGAAGAATGTTGCTTGTTCTGCAGACGTGCATCATGTGGACTGGTGGCTTCATATGCAGGGGCCCTGTCAATGATGTCACAGAAGCTGCATTCTCAGCTTTTTGACTTTTATTAGATTCCCTAATGACAGTGTCCTAAAGACATGGGAGGGCCCTTAGCTGTCACTAATCGAGTATGATGATGATGTCTACACTTTACAGAGCTGCAGGGGACTTTCAGTTTAATACGAAATAATATATTTTACCTTCATGGTTCACCTCAATTTGGGGGATTTAGTCCATTCACATGGTTCTTAAACATCCAATATTAACCCACAGAATTGGACAAAAAAAAAAAAAAAAAGATTTAGCCATCACTCAAGGATCACACAAGAGGTGAAGTGTTCCTTGTGATAACTAGGATGTCAACAGAATTCTCTTTGCTGCAGTAATATCCAGCAAATGAGCTCTGCAAACCAGTTGGTACTGCAAAGGAAACTTGACAATTTCCAAACACACCCCTCCCTTTCAAAAGCCCAAAACTTGGCTGCTTCTTACTAACTGGCAAAAAGAAAAGAAAAAAAAAAGGGAAGAATTATGTGGGAAAAGTCGTAAAAGACCATGAGACCCAACCACTAAATGACTGAAGAAGAACATTTTATTGTAGAAAAGACAAGTGTTTACTAAAACATCAAAAGGGGTGGCTGCTCTAACACAGACATTATTTTGAATATCAGCAGTTTAAACTCATGTCTGAAAATACAACGAAAATAACTTGATGTATAG
Organism: Mixophyes fleayi; assembly: GCF_038048845.1. Classification (NCBI taxonomy): domain Eukaryota; kingdom Metazoa; phylum Chordata; class Amphibia; order Anura; family Limnodynastidae; genus Mixophyes; species Mixophyes fleayi. Next base: position 59,210,838 of record NC_134407.1, on the reverse strand, counting down.
GAAATTAAAGTGAAGAGTGTGCTTGTAAACATAATAAACTGTTACAATAATACATAGGTTCTCTCTTACTTCACCTGACCAGTCTTACAACCAGATTAAAAACAGTTTGGAATGTATATTGTAATCTGCTCCTGAATACATAAAAGTAGTTGAAGCAATTGATTTCAAATAGCTATTTACTTATAATCTACCTAGAAAGTAAAATATTTGGTGTCAAGACATAGAGCTTCAGTGGTTACAGCAGCAAGTACAGCAGAGCTATAATACTCTAGGAAAGCATAGCCATAACACTCCATCAGTGTAAGTATATAACTGTAAAAAAAATTTAATCAAAATCACCTTTCAGTCCTCTGCCAGGATTCTGCAGATCCTATACAATTCTGTATAGAAGAAATGTTGCTTGCACATTAATTTCCAATCATTTCAGGACTTTGCACCATCCGATCAGACGAGCCCCCAATCTCCAATCTTTGAAACGCTCCTTGAATACTCACCTATTCACATTCGTCTATGCGGCCCTACCCCAAGACCATTCCCTCCTCACGTTTTACCTGCCCCTTCCACTCCATCCTCTCAGTTTTACTCTTCCCTACCTCCTCATCCTCTTGGTAATATTTCATTTGTTCTATTTGTGTTTTCTTATGTACTTCCTTTCTCTATAGTCTCTTGTATTGATTTTTACTGATTCTTATCTATACTCTTTTTGGTCTATTTTTTTGTTGTTGATTGTGCGGCGCTGCAGACTCTGTATTGCCATATAAATAAATTATGATGACGACAGTTATTTACACTGTACTTCGTATTTGCCATTTAATTTATGCCAGTGTGTGCTCATTTTACTGCCATGTAATAAAGCTGCCTACTTATCACACAGCTCAGGGCACTCATCCCAGACTTGCCAGTACTGAAACTATTTAAGAGGCACTAGCCTTCTAATAAATAGAGGGAAAATGTGATACTCTTCATATTGAACCATTATACCAGGTACACAAATTGAAAAGCAGTTACAAGGACATCAGGGGTTGTAGTTATGGGGTTTAAAGCCCTAGACGGAGACTTAACCACTGGTTTGGTACATCTGTGTGAAATATAGCAATGCCAGGTGGCTGTCAGTACATTTACTAGTAGTTGTTAAAATAGGAAATCATCCATAATAATGTGACAGTTGCCAACCGTGGTCAATCATTTGACAGGTGAGCTGAACGTGAGCTCTCACGGGTGAATCCATGATAAGTTTGTGCAGTAATGAAGTTTATGTTGTGATGAATATTTTAAGCCTGATGTGACATGTACATCTTCATAGCCTATTACATTCCCCAGCAATAACATGCACGTTGACCCGGGCTCTACTTCAGTGAAGTTCTACTTAAGTCCATTTACAGGAATATCGAACGTAACCCCTTAACTAATGTCAACCCGTAAAAGATTTAGTTATAAATAAAAATATTCTCATGAAACCCCTTGGTTAAGCGAATACTGCACTGGTAGCTGAATCTGAAAGAGTTAATATATAATGCAGATTTTATTTTGTTTAAGTGTTGAACATGATCTCTATGTCTCAATTAAATGAATGCCAGACCTGGACCTGTCAGCTGTGGCATTAGCCAGAGTTGCTAATACAAGTGGGCTTCTCTGGGTTCAATAATGTTCCTCAGCTATCCTCCAGTTCACCGCACACATTTTGTGCTTCCGTACTGGGGTGACCTAAAGACAGACACAATCAGTGAATGATGGTACACTAACATTTTAGGAGTCTAAGTAGACATTTGTAATGTGCACTTGGGTTTGTTTCTGCATGGCAGAGCTGTTTACTAGTGTGAGCCCGGACCTGACAGCATCTCAAACAGGCCAGATAGCAGGAGCTGGAGGCATTCACTTAGTTTCATAAAGGGTGTGTTACACAGGTGCCTATTTGGGCAGTGCAGTAAGGAACATAAGAGAAGGTCAGCAATGGGGTCCAGGTCATGTGATTAGAGCATTTTTGTTTTTTCATGTGTTTTAAATGTGCTAAGTAGGACTTCATGCAATTGGCAGTCTTGCTCAAAGATCACCACTATCTTCAGGCTAAAAGCAATAGACAACAGCCCCTTAGTGCAAGCCTGGACAACCTAGGACTCTTCGGGTGTTGTGATACTACAATCCCCAGCATGCTTTGCCACTTTGCCAGCCAGCGGGTAGCTGCCCTAGTGTAACTCTCCTGAAAACTATGCAGTGACTCAAGCTTACAATGCAGAACACTTAGATACTCCAAGTACATGGGGATAGTACAGCACCAAGTATGTTGTAGCTGCCTGTCTGAACCATGTGCACGCCCAGAGAACGCACACATTTACTATCACTTCTGGAACCCATTCATTTGGTCAATGTTATCACTACCATTTTGAAGTCTAATTTTGCCCATTATTATTTTCACTCACTATGTCAGTAGATGAAACGGCAAAGACTAAAAGCCAGGTCACACTGAACTACAATCTCCAGCATCTGGCAGTCAGTATCACGTTTTATCATAAGAGGTAATCACTGTTCTGCTGATCTGTTTCTAGTTACACGGTTTATGTTGCTGCTGGAAAGAACCAATACATCTAGAGACTACGCTTTTTATTAATTAAATGGCAAGAAGAGCTGGTTGCAACTTTAAGACCTTAGCACAGCAGAAACTGACGAATGAACAGAGAATCCAGGATTTACCACCTCCTTGGACAAGCACCAAAAACATGTCTTAATCCCTTCTAGAAATCAATCTGCTCTCCATGCCAACGCTCCCTGTGCCCAGCCAATTTCCTCTACAGCACAAGGGGAGGGTCAGATAGAGAGAGAAACAGCTACAACGCACCCTCAGCGGCAGCTGCAGGGAGCACCACTGCAGAGGCAGCATTTGTAGGGGACTTGTCATAACAATGAACTTGAGTCTATTCTGCTTCAAGTCCTTGTAGGGTGTTGGAAGGCCAGCAGCTCCCACACAGGGGCCGGCATCTCGTCTGTCAAATATGGGAAAGCAAACTGAAAACACGCACTGGAGAATATTTCTGCCTTTCTCCCTCTCCCCAAATCGCACCCATAAATTCCAAAAGCACAAATGTAACACATTCATAACCGAGAGCCATGGTCCCTTATGCACAGAGCAGTCACATTAAGAGAAGTAGACAGGACTAAATGGCTCAGGGTTTGAAGAGGAAGGGCTTGGGGGGTTTATTAATCAGACAAGTTCTATCTGCTCTTGCAAAGGTTTAAAATGCCAGGCTCATACTTAACACTGCAGTGATTTGCATTCGGTTCCTTCTAGAAATGTTCTGCATTCCCTATAACCAAGCCTACAATAAGCTGCTAGTACCAGCTTTAGATTACATGTGTGCCCACTTCCCTGATAGTGAAGATAAACATTAAAAATATAAAATTTGATTCTAGTTAAGAACCACACAGCCCATCAAATCCGCTTATTTTTAATTGTAAAAAAAAAAAAAAAACAGGTTTAAATGCCCGTCACCTCTATTGGAAGTATATTCCACCTATTTACCACCTTTTCAGTAAAGTTATCCTGCTACACTAGTTTTAATGCATCTTCTCTTGTACTAATAATACATCTGTACAATGCTTTCTTTCATGTACCTTATTAAAACCCTTGATAAAGTTAAAAGCTTTTATCATATACCTTCTATGCTGCAAGCTATACATATTAAGTCATTTAGCATTTCTTGGTATGTGATGTACACAATGCATTTAGTAGCCTTTCTTTATACAAACAATGATTTATGTCCTTTTCAAGATATATTTTTTCCAGAACTGAACTCTGTATTCTAGGTGTAATCCATATGGTAGCACCACCACAACTATAATTCTGCCACTAACTCCTCATACTGTGAACCCTAAAACAGAGCACCATTTTCACAAATGTGGCGCAACTAAAACTTTACATGGAAGTCTCTATTAATTAACATGCGGTGCTTTTTTTTTTTAGAAATATTTAAAAAAAAAAAAAAAAAATCTTCACTAGCGGTTTCACACCTGATTTCTCTTAACGGTGTTCCTGAAAAAGTTTTCTTTTAAAGTACATTTTTAGTGTTCGTAACACACAGTGGACACAAGAGCAGTACAGACTATTTTCTTGCGTTCATGTGTGAACATTCCTCCCAGGGATCAATCTATTTTTAGCTGCATCCTAGCTGTGGTCTCATGAGGGGTATGAAGAGCAGTAGTGCGTATCTAGCCTATAGAGTATAATTCCAGTGGCAAAATCTTACTGTACTTTACAAACAAGTTCCAAGTATGGCTAATTATGCAAAGAATCCGCTGCTCAAAAAGATCTGGGGCATTCAAAACGCCCAAGGTTGAAGTCCATGCTTGAGGCATCTGTGTCTGTGGACTTCAGAATCTTACAATAGAAACACTAACAAACAGAACTTAAAATGTGGAAATATTATCTATTTATTTATAAGGCGCCACAGATATAGAAGTAAGTAACAAATAGATGAGGTAATACATGTCAGTAGCTCAGATGTGTGTGAGTAGGGCTATGGGCACTCTGCAGCAAAAGACGTGACAGTACGTACGAGGGACAGGAGACAGATATGGGACAATAGGTAGAGAGGACCCTGCCCGCGAGGGCTTACATTCTAAAGGAAGGGGTGGTGAGACACAGTAGGACCAAATGGGAGAAAAATTTAGATGGCAATTGAGGAAGAAGAGGTGATGGATAGAATGGATAGGAGGTGGTAGGATAAGCGAGCTTGAAAAGGTGAGTTTTGAGTGAGCGCTTGAAGGACTGAAGGTTGGGGGAGAGTCGAGTGTCGAGTGAGACAGGGTCCCTGGGACAGCACGGCAGAAGCCTTGGAGGCGAGCATGGGAGGAGGTAATGAGAGGTGAATTGAGGTGTAGGTCAGAGGGAGAGTAGAGTGGTTGGGTGGGTATGTGCCTTGAGACAAGGTCAGATATGTAAGGAGGAGAAGTGTTGGTAAGGGGCTTTGTAAGCGAGGATAAGGAGCTGAATTGTGAAACGGACAGGGAACCAAATGAAAGGATTTACGCAGAGGAGAAGCGGAAGAGGAGCGGTGGGAGAGGAAGATGAGCCTAACCGCAGCATTCTGTATGGTTTAAAAAACAGAAGTGCGAGAGCGAGGGAGAACAGTGAGGAGGTTGCAATAGTCGAGACGAGAAATGAGTGAATGGACCAGAATTTTGGCTTCCAGAGAGGAAGGGATGGATTTTCGGAATGTTACGGATGTAGAAGTGGCAGGATATGTGAAAGACTGGATATGAGGGGTAAAGCAGAGGGCTGAGTCAAGGGTGACTCCAAGGTAGTGAGCTTGGGTGACAGGAGAAAGAGTGATGTCAACCAAGCGGGAGATATTGAGAGGGGTAGCAACATTGGCAGGAGGAAAGATGAAGTGCTCGGATTTGGAGATGTTGAGTTTCATGAAGCACTGTGATATCCAGGTAGTTACAACCGAGAAACAGCTAGATACCTGGGTTAGGACAGTGGGAGAGAGGTCAAATATTCAAAATGGTGGAAAGAAAACCTCCAACGTTATACAACATCTTAAAAATATCACATCTGGATAATAATACGTCCATCAAACTATGCAGTAGAAAATTATTCTGATATATAGCCGAAAGGTTTTGTTTTGGTTTTTATGGGGACAATCAGATATGTGCCGAGTAGTAACTAGATTTATAAAACAAAAGAATTCTGCATCTTTGTGTAAAACTTCCCATGTGTCTCTCCATATGTAAAAGTCACAGCTGTCAGACTTTTTTGTGTATCGCTGATGACAGAGCCAACACATACCAGTAAATGACCTATATCAAGTGGAGTAAGGATATTTGCTAGTGGCAAGGTTTGTTTGTTTTGGAAGTAGTACGCCCTGTTTATTGAATGTAACAAGGATAATAATTCAAGGCCTCAAACAAGCAGATCAGTAAAGGACAGATGGCCTTCTCAGTTAAGGATCAATTGAAAACTTTACAAAATGGGAGTACCGAAATGGAATTTCGACAGATGTATTTTCCCTACTAGGCAAATATTAACGTCTCAACTTAAAAATCAAGTCCCAAAATACCAATCAATGTTAAGCTTAACATTGGTACATGGTTAATATGTAAAAAGTTAAATGCTACTGTTTGGTGATAAAGACACCCACCCACACGATCAAGTTCCTCCTACAATCACTGTGAGGAGCACTGCTATATAAGATAATGAGAAGATAATGCCAGAAGTTTGGGGAAGGATGGGGTTACATTTTTAACGTTTCCTTGGTCCTGGCATTGCAGCATTAAAACCGGCAATCTCTCTGTCACCATGTTAAGTCACACGAATCCCCACTGCTGGAATTTTCTGCTGTCGCACATTTTAGCAAACCTGATATGTTACCTCTCTTTTTTGTGGTAAGTCTGTCTTTACAACATGTCTAGATCCTAAGCATCGGAATTTTCGTGTCGTCTAAAGTAATGTCGGAAAAGTGGTCCTCGGAAATATGTACCCCACCCCTCGCGAGAGCCAACATCCTAGAGGGTAGAGATGTAAGGGTGACGTAGTGGTGGGAGTAACGGAGGTGGAAGAGCTAGAAGGAACGCTGGTAGTGATGAATGAACAGATGCGTTTTCAGGCCACAGTTAAAGCCTTGGAGACTAGTTGATAGTCTAATTGGGCAGGTGAGTACATTGCAAGGGTTGGGAGCAGTGCGGGGTAGTCTTGAGCTGGGAGTAGTTAGAGGTAATCAGTGGGGAGTTGTATTTGAAATTGAACATACTACTGTTGACCATCTAGCAAGTGAGGCTATCTAGCTAGTTTTTGGTTTGCCTTTAAGCACCTTGTGGGAGGTACATCTCATATTAAATAAGTTTCTGTGCGGTGCCATAAGATGTGAAAATTGAAAAATGTTTCTTAAGTTTTGCAAGTCAGAGGAATAAAGATGGACAGCTCTGGAAGTACAGCACTGAGAGACCATGTCCCTGCAGGTCTATTCAATATCAATATCAAATTCCTATTTACTCCGACACTCCAGCCTAGCAAAAACATCATGTAACAGACCATTGTTTCCTGATATCTGGGTTAGCCAATTGTTTAACATGCTCTCTCACTGATGTATATTGACATTGATTGGGATATTTCTCAATCTTTTCACTAAGACAATACTGAGAAAAGAAATAAGTCAGCGGATAGGCTATTATAATCCCCAAAAGGGAACATACATTTGTTTGCACTATCACTGTATATCAACTGACCCTTTGTGCACCATGTGATCAGTCAAAATATCCAAAACGGAAAAGTAAAAAAAAAAAACATACATTATGAGTTGAAATGGGAGCTGGATATGGGGGTGGATCTTAACATGGATGAATGGTCCAGAATCAGGATGCGGGTTGCCAAGTGCTCCATCTGTGTGTGCACTAAAGAAAATGCCTACAAATTACTTTATAGATGGTATTTGGTCCCTGCCCACTTGCATGTATTATTCTCTGACTTGTCAGAGCTGTGTTGGAGAGTTTGTGGTCAGGAGGGTTCTTTCCCCCACATCTGGTGGACCTGTCCTAGGACTATTACCCCCTCGCTCTCACCCTGTTTGTCCTACTCCCTTCTGCACTGTCCTGTTATGGACACAGTCAGACAAATACACAATGGCCTTGACTTAGCCATATCCTTAACATGGCTGCCTGGAAGCCACCTGACCTCCCTGCATTGCCGGCAGTAATTATCAGGACATAGCAGACTTATAGGTGTGAATATATTACAAGTATTATCAACAACAGCCCCAATAACACTTCAATAACACAATGTGTGGCGCCCTTGGCTAGCACACTGAGGCTGCTACCTGAATTCTGCTCCTCCTATTTGGGGTCATCCCCCACACACGTATTCGTCTCTTTTTACTACTCAGCCTTAACAGGACCTTGGTAGACTTGATACTCAATGGGCTGCTGGCACTAACCTAGACTTTCACTCCTTCCCCCTTCTTCCCTTACTAACACCTCTCATACTTTCTCTCCTCTCCTAGACTTTTGCTCTGCTTATTGTTCTTTGCCGCTGTTCAGAGGCTGTCCTCATGCACGCCATCTCTTTTGAGCCCTCTGCAGCAATATCTGAGATTACATGATCGACACTCATATACTATCCTACAATTAGAGCATGTCAGGCGATATTGAACGATTATAGTTATCCCCACCCCGCCGTTTTACCCCCACGTCGCTCTTTCTTTCTTTTGCCCTCCCTCTGCTCTATATTGATGTTCTACATTGTTGGCTCTCTTTGCATTGTAAAACACTATAAAAATTTAATAGAATATTTATTTATTTGTTTTTAAAAAACATACATTACTGTAATAGCTGTTCCTCACTGCTAGCGTCCTTATTTGTTTAAATGTTGATTGGTGGAGGACTGTTCACATCATTTTATGTACCTATCTTTTACTATGCCTAGAAGGATTCCCACTGGGTCTTAACTGTTGTATGCTAGATAAACAATAATCATGCTTTTTATTAACTTTGAATATGTTTATCCAACCTGTAGACTGTGTGCGCAATATCTATATATATCTATTTATATTCCAATGGGGACTTGGAAGTAAGACGTAATTTAAAAGTGTGTTTGTTTGTGGCCTTTCTTTAGTGTGTTTTTGTGTTGGGTGTTTTTTTAGAGGAACGTGTGCGGACTGACAAAGCCATGTGCATCTCGGAAGCTGATCATATTTGTGTTGCTGGTGAGACACTTTTTTTTCTTTTCTGTTACTTATTTTAGGTCATTTTCAAAAGATTTTGTATTTGTCAATCGTTTATAAACACTCCCACTTCCAATGTCGTGGGTGATTTGTCAAAATTGTGTAATGTGTGCGTGTGTGTACACATATACACATACGGTGGCTAAGTGGTTAGCACTTCTGCCTCACAACGCTGGGGTCACGAGTTCAATTCCCGACCATGGCCTTATCTGTGTGGAGTTTGTATGTTCTCCCTGTGTTTGTGTGGGTTTCCTCCGGGTGCTCTGGTTTCCTCACACACGCCAAAAACATACTAGTAGGTTAATTGGCTGCTATCAAAATTGACCCTAGTCTCTGTCTCTGTCTGTCTGTATGTGTATGTTAGGGAATTTAGACTGTAGGCCCCAATGGGGCAGGGACTGATGTGAATGAGTTCTCTGTACAGCGCTGCGGAATCAGTAGCGCTATATAAATAAATGGTGATGATGATGATGATACATACATATACGCACATACATACAAATATACAGGAGAGCCCACTCCATAGAGCTGGTGCTTATGTAATAAGAATTAATTCTGCGCACATATTAATAGGTTAATGGATTAGATGGACCTGCAGCAGCCCATAACAAAACCAGGCTTAGAATAAAGAGCACAACAAGAATAAGTGCTAAGAATAACACACAACTACCTATAAGTGTCACCCTCATAATTGCAATGTACAGCTATCTTACTATATACGAATAGCTTTTCACAAGAACATCGAAAAGGATATGTTGCCTCTTTTGATTTGTTATATGCTGGGGATGAATTGTAGACATAGAAGGAAGAACAGCTGAACAATTCTATTTGTTTCCATTTTCTGAAGTTCAAAACCTACATACAGCAATCGCTGTGACATGTGACAGGCACACAGACTGCATGGCATTAATATGTCCGGGTGAGGACGGAATGATAAGTATGATTAATGCTTAATTGCAAATTGTCAAATGTAAATTAGGCAAGCAAAGCCACCTAAATCAGGAGCACATGGGGGAGGGATACAGATACCGCTTGCAAAATACAATTACATTTACTCAACATACGAAGCAGGGAGTTTATAATGTGAATTATAGGCCCATGTTACATGTCTAAAATGTGGAGCATTAGCTGCTTAGCAGGTCCTTGTTCTGAAGTTATTATTACACAAGGACTTTAGCTGTAATCAACTATGGGATTTATTGTAACAATGAATATAAACAACTCCTTTATAAGGAATTTTCAATCATACTTCAGTAAACGATGTTGGCATATTTTACTGTCAATTTAAAGCAGCAAAATATGGAAAAAAAAAAAAAAAATGTGGGTAAAAAGGAAAGTTAAACAGTGCACAAGTCTCATGTCATGTAACAATAAAAACATAATTCATTCTTGACAAAGCAAAGGGAAGGTTTATAAATCAATGAGAATTCTGTATTGGAATCAAAACAGCTTACGTAAAGCATTCACTTGGAAGGGGCCTTTTTCCATATAGAATGTATACCAAATACGGTTAAACAAGCTCTACGGTGTATGAACCTCTGGTTTACACTAATGTCATATAGCGTTTATTTTAAAGACTTGAAGACCATTTATATAAAGGGCAAACCTCCTTTATAAATGGGGTAGCATTAACATACCTCGTTCACATCCTAGCCCAGCTGTATAACTGCTCTAGGACTGTAAGATTGATCTGCATTCTTTACAACAGGGGATCAGTACCTGAGCCTTTAAACTTGGAGATGCTTTTTCTGGCACTGAAACCCTTCCTGTTTCCACAGCTTAGTACTTTATTTTCTGCCTATTGCTCTGCTAAAGGGAAGAGATGCTGAAACTACAATATGACCATAGCTTGTAACATTTAAATGTAGATGGGGTCAGTTTCCAAATGAAACATTTTATTTGATAACTGACTGAGAAGTGCAAGAAACCGTATTCTTTCAGGTCCAGACCTAACAGAAGGCCACACATGGGGACAGCAAGATCATTCCCCACTTTCAATGTGCACCTGCCAAAATTATTTCTCTCATCAGTTAAATATAAAAATATTTATCAATCTTCAACTGATGTTATGAAAATAAGAGGTTGTCAACCTGATCAAGTGTTAATATGACAAATGAACTGGAGAGAGGGGGGGCAGTTATCACAAGGAAAATAATTTATCTAGGATGGGATGATCTGTGTAAGCAATACTGCCAGATTGTGGTCAGCACCAGCCATTGGTACGTTTCCCCCTCTTGTTAATGTATTAATGATGCTGCACATGGAGAGTATAATATAATAGGGGAATAATAGAGAAATGTGTCCCGAATCCAGTTATCTTTAAATTATAAAGAAATGAAAGTATATTATTGCTGCTGATCAGTATTATTATCGTAGATTTGTAAGGCACCACAGTGCTCCTCAGCGCCGTACAGTAGGGAAAACAGGACATACATAAAACAAGGGCACACAAGGCAGACAAAATAAATGCAGACATGAAAACAAAGGGTATGAAGGACCTGCTCATTAGAGAGCTTACATTCTAAGTGGAAGAGGGCACAGCTGAAACAAGAGGATTGAGTGTAGCTTAGAGTAGAGATTGGGACAGCTGTGAGGGTGTATTAGTGTGAATAGTGTCATCAGGGATAAGGTAAGCTTTTAAAGAAAAAAAATAAAAAAATAAAAAAAAATGGGTTTTTAGAGAACGTCTAACGATTTCAAGGCTGTGGGAAAGCCTGATTGGGTGTGGGAATTCCATATGTGGGGAGCAGCAAGGGAGAAGTCTTAATAATGTCATACACACAGGCATGACCAGCAAATGCTTCCTCCAACTCACTGTGAGGAGCACTGCTAAACAATGCCTGAGTGCCAGAGGCTGTGTGGGGAAGGACATCCTATTTTAGCAAGGAAGCTGCAAACTACAGGAAAAAAAACCCCAGAAAACATTAATCAAGAATAGCAGATAATAGATACTATACCTTTATACAAACACACAAATTACTGTTTTAATGCTGCAAATAGGAATACAGTATTTTTGTGTGCAAACTCCAGAATAAAAATAAAATACAGCACAATAATATTAAATGGTGCATATTAGTAAATATTTACCAGTGCAAGTAGCATGACAAGAAAAACTGCAGCTCTATGCTAAAAGTGTTTATCCAGTCATTCCTCCAGGCCCTTACACTGAGAATCTGGCAGGGAAGAGCGCGCATGCAGTCTTCTCCAGCCAGAACTTTGTGGCTGTGATATGCAATGTGTTGGTGGGAACATATGTCAGGAAAACCTCAAACTGAAGCAGTGTAGACTAAAGTACGCCCTCATTAGCAGCTGTTAGACCAAGCCAACTCCTTCTGTCAGCAAACTATAGCACTATAAGTAAATCTCGTTGCACACTCTGAAAAGGCTGCAGCTACTACACTGAAAATGGGAATTAATAAGCAACAGTTCAAATTATTATTGTACTTGGTAAATTCTACAAATTGTGTTTACCTGAACTTCAAATAAAAGCTAATGTTGATCAAAATAGCTATTTCTTTGAGTACTGAACTGGAATACCCTTTAAAAATTCCATATTTGGGGAATTCGATGGACAATATTTTTGTCCAACAGAGATCTAAAAGATACATATATTTAATTCAATTTTGTTATAATTGCACTTGTAGGTCCAGATAATTTAGATACCATACATGTGGGTGGGAAAGGAGGGATAGAAGAATGTAATCACCCTAATCCAACCTTGACATGGGGAGAACCTGGAGTCAACGTCTCTCACTCCTCATCCCATTCCTTTCCTACCAACCCTCAGCTCAATGAAGACCCCCGTCTATACCATAGTTGCCTACACTCCCGGAATGTCTGGGAGACTCTCGAATTTTTGGAAGTTCTCCCAGACTCCCGAGAGAGCGGGCAAAAATCCCGGATCCAGCTGTCCCGACTCCCCGTTGTTGAAGATGGTGGGGATAATCGCGCCATTGTGGCCCCGCCCCCTGCTGCGATTGGCTAGAATTGCCTAAGATTGACAGGGGCGGAGCCTAACGGTGCATCACACATGGCCACGACCCCTCGACGGACCCCATCCCGGACAGCTGGCTTCAAAAGTAGGCGAGTATGGTCTATACAGGAAATTACAATTTGCCTCAGGCTCAAGCATTGTGCTGAAGGTTTTAGCTCAGACTCCCTTTGTGTTAGGGGGCAAGACGATTCTAGTTAGATCCAGCCTTAGGTGCAGGATATAGTCCACCACCTGTGATTGTAAGTCAGGACAATTATATTTAACTCAGCCAGTGTTCATCAATACCAATATTGCAGGTTTCTGAATGCTTGTATTACTCCTCTGCACCATGGGGATATGTCACAGGCTCCGAGTTAATCTGGGGGTAATTCTCCTACATTATCAGTGTCTGTAAGCAGTGGGAATTTGCAGGGTCCACAGTAAGATCATAAATAGGAAATAAAGTTGCTTTGTACACATGTAATGTAAATACACACTGTCAAGACATACATACAAACCGGGAGATAAGCAAAATACTACACATACATGTGGACAGACACCTACAGAAAAATGATCGTTCCAATTGTTACAGTGACAAATCTATGTGGTTGTAAGTTTATTTTGAAGCATTCAATTCAAATAAGCAAAAATAAAAGGCCTTGCACACAATGTGATCAGACACTTGCTGCAGGATTACACAGTATAAAGGCACACATCGGAGTGACGTTTGCACTTTGTACAGCAATGGCCCATAAATTAGTATTCTGCATCATGCTCTCACTCATAGATGTCATACACATATGTATCGTATTACACTGTATATGCCCCCCTTCAAATTAAAACAAGACAGACATCTTGGGGGGTTTCTACAAGTTCATGCAGCACAGTGGTAATAGGGTTATATATTGATGACTATGCAGCAAAAAGCAATCAGGTTTTATATGACATTAGAACGTACAGTTAAATCTATATTCCCTGGAGAACAGGAAAGCAGAGTTAATTTGCCAAGTTAGAGATTGAATTTTATTTGACATCACACGCAATTTTATTATTACACTACTTCTGGTCACCAGGGCTCTTTCACACATATATGCAGGAAAACACTTATGTTTGCTTTAAATATGTTTTAGTGATGCATTTTTCACACATTTCCCACATGCGTTGGGCTGGCAGCGCACATTAATGCATGACAACTAGGCTGTGCAGTGTGCTAAAATTGTGCCAAAAATCAGACAGATGTGAACAAGCCTTACTAGCCCGTGGCTCAAAACTATTGGCCACACATACACCTACAGACAGACAAATCAGGTAAGTGACAATACTCGATTTAAGATCGATAAATCTCAAATGACAAGTTGCAATTCATCCTACATCTATGTGACATCCCAACTACTTACCCAGCAAAGGGTGAAACATGGATCCAGGCATACATTAAAGGAGCTCCACAAGAGCTATCTACCAACAGTTCATGTTTTCAGGTGTTCTTTAATCATGCACAGGTGAATTAACTTATTTTTCTGAACCAGGAATTATCCCACCTGCTTCTAAAAACAGAAATACTGAAAACATGGCCTGTTGGTAGCTCTTGAGGACTTCTGCATTAAAGGGTAACTGCATCATCAAAATATACATCATTAAAAAAAACATAGATACAAAACAGTCATTTATACAATTTTTATTTTTAGCAGTCACTAATAATATAGATAGCTTCTCTACACTGTATAAGGACCCGATTTGTTACTTATCAATAGGATGGTTAAATAGACTTCCATTTCAGTGTTTATTTCTGTGCACATTAGTCATTTGGGCGGCTTACCATATCATGTTTTGAATGATCGTTTGCTGGTCACTACAAGGTATGAGGCTATTACCAACCAAAGAGTATAAATAAATCCATGCCCTGACAGAAAACTACATATATTACATCTGTGATGCAGCTGAGTGTTTGCTATTGTACTCTTATCTGCTATTCTGGCTATAGGTGGCTAAAACAGGATTGTCTGCAGTGTTCTACAGACTGTGGGCCTGAGTCATTAAGGCAAAAAAGGAGTAAATGTTCTCTGGGACAAACCATGTTTCAATGCAAGGGGTGCAAATTAGTTTTTTATTTATTTTGCAAATAAGTTTAAGACTGGTTGTTTTTTCATCTAACACACAAAAACTTAATTCATTTATTATTACACTGAAATTTAATGTTGATCTAGGACAGGCCTGTCCAACCTGCGGCCCTCCAGGTGTTGTGGAACTACAAGCCCCAGCATGCTTTGCTGGTAGACAACCAGTTGATAGCTGGAAGGGTATGCTGGGACTTGTAGTTTCACAACATCTGGAGGGCCGCAGGTTGGACAAGCCTGATCTAGGACATGCCCTACCCAAACTATAAATCTGTCCCCACATTTTAAATTTACCTCCCCCTCCAATGCAACATGGTTTGGCCCAGGTGTAAATGATACTCCTTTTTTATGCTTTGCTCTCTTTAATGACTCAGGCCTTGTGTGTGTAAAAAAAAAAATTTCCTCATGATCACAACTTTAGCTCAAATACATTTCATTCTGATAAGCTCTTGAACGTTTTACATATTTATTTGTGAATCTTATTATTAGCTCATTTACATAAGCCACATTTGTATTTACTTTTACTTGGTCTTGGAAATAATGTGAATGACATTTGATCTGAAGGCCGCGTGACTTTTGCAAGTATCCGGCTACTGGTCCTTTACGGTGACAGGGGGGAACTGGCGTGTACACTAATCAATAGAAATTATTTAGATTAAAGGATTCAGATGCTTTCCCCTTCCGCTGTTCTAGATTACTGGCAGTAGGACCTCCAGCTGACCTGGAATGTGCTATGTTAAAGTACGTAAACTGATCTTAATCTGATTGTTTGGCATGTCATTGTCTTTCATTTACATTGTACAGACCCACGGAACAAGTTGGCATATAAATAAATGATGGTAATAAAAAATAACCATGTTAAAACTTGGTCCGTGCAGTTTGGCACAACTGCTAATTGGTTTTGAATTTCATAAAGAGAGGTTTGTGTCTTTGTATTACTTTTTGTGATGTTTTGTGCTCAAAAGTTCAGCTTCGCTCTATCTCCCCACAATAAATCCTGCACCACAGAGTGAAGCAGTTTGCACATCTTCCGTGTGTCTATATTTAGCTCTACATTGCAAATTCACAATTGCTTTAGAAAATATGCTAGTAATTTAAAAGGTTAGTTGCCAGCTCCAGTAGCCAACACACAAACAATTTAAATGTGTTTCAGCACCCTAAACTACCCATACACAGGACAATCTGGCAATTCAGCAACTAGGGCCTATGTTCCCAAACTGTGCGCCACGGCTCCAAGGGGTGCCGTGGTGCTGTCACAGGGGTGCCGTGGACAGGAAGAGAAAAAAAACAAACAAAAAAAAAACAACTTACCAATCCGGCGGCGCTCGGGACCCAGCATCCTCCTCCCTCCTCGCTTCTCACTGAGTGTCGGGCGTGACGTCATCACGCCCGACATTCAGTGACAAGCGGCTGGGTCTCGGGCGCCAGCGGATTGGTAAGTTTTTTGCTTGTTTTTTTCTCTCTTCTTGGCCTTGGCGGGATGCAGAGGGGACACAGTGTGTGGATAAAGCGCTACGGAATTTGCTGGCGCTATATAAATAAATGTTGATGATGATGATGGATGCAGAGGGGGCACAGAGTGTGTGGATGCATATATAAAAATATTCTTTTCCCTTGGATTTATGTGCATTATTTTTGCATACAACTAAATAATTATTTCTGTCCTGACCTAAATACTTATTACATTTTCTGACCCAGCTACTTATAAAACGGGACTGCTCGGTAATTATTTTGGAGGGGTGCCTTGAAAAAAAATTATGGAGACTCTAAGGGTGCCGCGAACTGAAAAAGTTTGGGAACCACTGAACTAGGGAATAGATCTATGTGTACTCATGTGCTTCCCAATTGGTCAGATCAGACCTGAACAACTGATGGCTGCAGTCAGAGCCGGCTGCTGCCTGATGCCCCCTAGGCCACCCCATACCAGCACACATTTAAAGTGCTTAACATGACTTGCATCACAAAACTGACAAGTGAACCAAATATACAAGGCTCCCTTATGCTGGGTACACACTACAGGGTTTTCAACCAATTATCGTGTTGATCACAACCTAAACGACTGTTTGCTCAGATATCGCATTAGTGTGTACATTCCCATGATCATGTTTTATCGCGCCAAAGCAAATCGTATTGTTTGATTTGGTTTTATAATCTCAGATCTTTATAGAGTGTGCAGAGCACACATCTGAAGGTAAACCGTGTAGGTGTGTACACATAAATCTGCATGCTCATCGGGACTTTGTCGTTGGTAAAATCGTTACAAAAGTCAAATTTTCAGTCATTTTCTATAGTGTGTACCTAGCTTTATACATACAGTCAATGTGTATAGGTTTATATAAACAAACAGATTTAAAAATAAAACTTAAACACAAGGAAGTCCTCAGGAGAGCAGTTCATTTCTGACCCTTTTTTCTGATCGATTGGGATTGTATATATTACCATGTACAATCTGCAGCTGCATCCATTGACACACTAGGGAGGGCATCGCAAATTCACTAGGTCCAGTAGGCAGATAAATTGGATAAAACAGCCCAATTCTAACATACAGTAGAAAACATTAAAAGAAGTCTTGATTGCAGCTTCTGATTGGTCCAGACACACAGATCTATCCCGAAACCTCACAAAGCCCTATTATTATTTTTTTCAGGACTGTCAGAACAACCATGGAGCCCCATGAAATATGGCTGCATGGAGCTGACCCAGGGGTTTTGACTGGAAGAATCAGCAGATTAGTAAAATTTAGAACTCATCCGTTTCTTCTTACCACCCAAACTATGTTATTTTCAGCATTCACAATGCAGTCATGCGGCACAAATATGTATGAACCCTAAGAAATGTTTGGTTCATACAACAAGACAAATCTAAAAAGTGTCTCATAGACCAGATGAAAGTACAAACATGAGAGAGCAGTCAAACAAGATTTATTATAAATCAAAACAAAAAAACATTTCATGTACAAGTACCAATAAACGCAAGGAAAATGAGATGTCAAAAAAAAGGGAAAGATCTGACAGCAGGAAGATCGTAAAAGTAATTTTAAAAAGGTGTAAAACGTTAAGGCTAGGTCACCGAGTAAATTAGGTGTGAATAACAAGCATTAACAATTTCTAGGAATGACTGCTTACATAATGGCCAAGGTTTTCCTCCTGGGCTCCCCCAATGTCTTTTGTCCCTTCCCGCTATCCAATCAATGCTAAAATTGCATCTGTATGTTTGCCTTGTTCTTCCAAATACAGCAGTGACAATACAACAATACAAAACCAACTACACTCCTGAACAAGGACCTACCACCCAAACACTTTACAAGTCAAGGCCTTCAGTCATAGATAAGCAGTATTCAGGAAATAAACAACTCCCTTTAATGGATTAATGACAAAGAAAAACGGTCCTCCCAAACTATTTAACGCATATGCCATCATTGCTAGAACACATAGCCAATGTGTTTAAAAGACTAATAAGGATTCAGCTCATTAATTAATTAGGAAATTGTGTGTCTTGAATCCTTGCACTATTAATAAGATTCACAATGTAGTGTTGTAACAGGTGAACACACGGACACATATACATCAGATCTATATGCACTTACAATCCATCAGAAACATTTCATATACAAAAAAAACCCCGCACACACATAATATCCATAAGCCAAATGCACACAGGAACTTGTGCAGTACTACATATTTACCTGTTGGGGGCACTACATTAGAGTACTTTGGAGGATATAAGCAGTTCCTTGGTGTCACCAGTAGATGTCAACGCTCCTGGAAATTCCACCTCATCTTGTCATTGATTGCTGTATCCGTTTCTGATTTGCTACCATTATATGTTCAGTTTTGTAAATCTTCCTTGTTTGATCATTGCCTCCTGACAATCTTGGCCTTCCCACTATAAGCTTCCAGCGTTACATTACTGCCCTGTCCTGCTAGAATCCTGATTCTTATTTTTGCCTGATCGGTTTGAACCTCAAATCATACGTGTATTCTTGGACCCACTATATCTTCATATATTTCCCACTCTGTCTGCCATGCTATGTGCTGTACTACGCTTCTTACCTGGTTTTCCTATGTACTATTTTACTTCTTAAGCGACTGCAGTTTCTAGTCAGAAATAATTTTTTGTGCTTTGTTTTAGAAATGTTATATTATTTTATTTATTTATTTATTTTTTGGGGGGGGGGGGTCTTTTTATACAACTTTCGAATATATACCCTTTTATTTTTTGTAATCTATTGTATAGGGAAAAATATGCAAAATTAAGGAAAAAATACTTTGTCAATCATTTTTTGCCCTGGTTTGTATTTGTTTGCCAGGTCACCTGTATGCTGTTTTAATGATGCCAGGTCAGCAAGTGGTTGAGTGTCTATTTATTTGCACTGGTGTTTTTAGATGAGGTAAGGGGATATGGGTTAGTGCAATGGAGGTCCCAGAGCTTTTACTATTGGGAAGAGCATCAGGAAACCCCTGGGAAGTATGGCGCACCAAGTTTTATATACACACACACACACACACACACCTACCATCATACAATATTCATATATGGGAGGTTGTTAAATGAGAAGTGGAAGAGAAACAGATCTTGACAAATAAAGATAGTATAATACAGAAGAGCATCAGGCAGAGACGCAGCAGCTGAGAGGCCTTGCACAGATTAACATGCTGATCTCTTTAATGAAGGCTCTTATTGGCTAATTGTTACAGACAGTAGAACAGGAGTAACAATAAGACAATACCACAGTAAGACACTGTATGGGTGCCATATATTCAAGATGAGGTAGAAGGACTTTACCGGTAATCAATAATACCCACACATATACTTTTGTGCTAGGAGAATGGCATAGTGGTTAGCATTGCTGCCTCAAAGCACTTGGTCATGAGTTCACTCCTGATCAGGGCCCAATCAGTGTGGAGTTTGTATTGGCTTGGGACTCTGGTCTCCCCCAATGCTCCAGAAAACAAAACAAAACGAATTAACCGATAAGTTAATAGGCTTCTGACAAAATGGACCAATGGGGGGTAGGTGTGTGTGTGTGTGTGTGTGTGTGTGTGTGTGTGTGTTGATCAGCGCTATAATATATGCCTAATCATCCTCTAATGTCTTACGGGACAGCTTTTACTGAAGAGAAAAAAAATCTAAAAAAGCAACACTAGTTTTTTCCTTTCAAAATAGACCATTCCTTTACTAAATCCAAATGAAAAGCTTAACAGGCTCAGATACAATACGCCAAGCTCAGATCCTCAAAACTATTCTTTTAATAATAAACTACTATCCTATGTGTGGCTGTTTACCAGATATATCTTCTAATAGGATACAGCTAACACAACCTGTATAGCATCATCTCCATTGTCAGAGGGCCAGGTGTATGCAGTCTGAGGTCTATGGATGGCCCCCACTGACCATGTCGGTCTATTTACAAATGTACCCCTTCAAAACTAAAAGCCTAAAATCAAACTTTTCTTTAAATGGAAATTATTTCAGACACTGCAGTTTATACTCCAGCATAAACACAACTACTAGATTGTGGGGAGCCTCTTTATCCAATGCAGGATGCTTCGACGCGTGTACACAATACTAGTAAATAACTTCTTGTAGTGTAGGTATGAACATGTTACAGACAGTCCTCAACTAGATCTCTACTGGCCTATGACTGCCTAATACTCAGCCACAGAGAGAAAGGAGCTGACACCTGTAAGTCTCACATGCCCTAAGCTCTGACGTACATCACCCAGCTGTTACTGTACAAGGGGCTTGTGCCCTGGCACAGTGAAGCAACGTGAGGGCTTCCCTTGTAAGCGGTAAAGCTGGGGACATTCCGACACTTCTGACGTACGTAGGACACGACTTCTCAGTCCCACGCTTAAGGATAGCCCTCAGTAGCCCTTAGAAGCTGAAATGTAACGTCACAAAGCTGATGATTCAATGATAAGCCTAAGCAGGGCTTTGTTTTGCTTTTTTTAAGGAACCAGGTAATCTAAGCCCATGGCTTCTGTTATCCTACATTAGCACTATTCAATGTACCCTCAAGTAGTTTTGTATGCCAACCAAAATCCTTGTTCCTGCATGGCAAAAGGTATGGAGTCCTAACATACTGAACTTTTTGTGTAACTTGATAGCACTACTAGATTAAATGTAATTGACAAACACACAATTTCAACAAAATGGACAGCTTGCTAACAGTTTAGGAAATATACTCACATCAAATTATAGGATAACTTGGCAAACAAACTCTGCAACTAGCACAATAAAGCTGAATATCAACACAGAATATTTTAACAAGTTTGTAGTCACTTTTTGTATTATAACAAATGGACATCTTCCTAAAGACCTACTTAAAAAGATAATTCAATGGACAGGTCAATAATAATTTCAGATAAATGGTTCTTCAACTGAAATCAGAAAAGTTCAAGATCAAGTAAATCACTGAAAAACTGTGAATGACTGAGCTGAATACTATATATTAAATATTTGGCACATTTATACTAAACTAAACAAGTCCACCATGCTAATTTTTTTTATTCCTTTACAGTAAGGCTGGGTAGACACTACAGAACTTTCCGACCAATGTGTTATTCTACAACAATTTTACAAACGACTGGAAAAAAAAAGTCCTGGTCAGCATGCAGATCCATGTGTACATACTATACATGTTGTAAAAGATTTACCCTCAGATCTGTGCTCTTCAACGGTCATAACAGTCGGCTAAAAAGATCATGACTGTAAACTCTATGGAGATCCTGGTCGTGGGTGTATACACACTGCAGGATCGGAAAGCCGTCATTCCATAGGTGAACGAAATTTATGGTTCTGCTGAACAATCAAAGCAAACAATGATCTGTGCTTTGGAATGATACTTGTTCATCGCTGAAGTGTAATATCGTCCTAAATGGTTATCGTTTGTGACAGGATGGACCGCCTATGCCACCCTGTCTGTTGTTGCTGGGAACCGGCTGGGCTTACTTTGCCACCGTTCCCTTTCGTTATCCAAAAAGCGCCCTCTTTCCGCAGTAGGAGGGGCTTATAATGCTGCCACCACTGAACTCCTTTATGGCGCTCAGAACAACATTCCTTCTGGTTAACTGTCACTGCTAGTGTACTCCTGTGCTGGTACACTTGGGCTGGTAACTCCGGACCTCTTACTATGGATCCGGCTTGCTGTGGATGGATCCTCCCTGGCCTATCACACTGACCAGAGCTGCAAGTAGCAGGCAGAGCGGTGGTACTGGAAAAGCTTGTGTCCAAACCTCAGAATCACTTGATGAGCAGCACAGTGGCCTAGTGATTAGCACTTCTGCCTCACAGCACTGGGGTCATCAATTTGATTCCCGACCATGGCCTTATCTGTGTGGAGTTTGTATGTTCTCCCCGTGTTTGTGTGGGTTTCCTCACACACTCCAAAAACATACTGGTAGGTTAATTGGCTGCTATCAAAAATTGACCCTAGTCTCTGTCTGTCTGTCTCCCTGTCTTTCTGTGTCTGTGTGTGAGTGTGTGTCTATATTAGGGAATTTAGGCTGTAAGCTCCAATGGGATGTGAATGAGTTCTCTATACAGCGCAGCGGAATTAGTGGCGCTATATAAATAAATGATGATGATGATGATGACCCCATAGTCATCTGAAAACACTGTAATGTGTACCCAGCCTAAGCTGCCATGTTAGGAGGGAGGGGCTTCTCTAACAGAAGCCACATTGCGAGTGACTGCTTTGGCATGCACTGTGTTGATGGCATGAATCATACACAAGGACAGGGGCTAGTGATGTCACAGCAACTTAAATGTTTGCATTCTCAGCTTGACCTCCGTCAGATCTCATCTGGACACTGTACTCATGTTGGAAGTTTCAGATGTCTGGATTGTTAGATGCTAAAACATTTTGGTCATTTATTACATATTAAAAGAAAAAAAAAATGGTGGGGTCATTTATCACAGATGTTCTAACAGATATCTCTATAGAAAAGTGGGTGTTGCCCCTTTCAACTAAATAGATGCTTATTTTCATTTTCTAAGCTGTACTAGAGAATAATGTTTTTCTAAAATGTTTACCACCAACGTAACTGCAGCTCAATTACATGTCATTAATTGTGTACATTAGTAAGAAAGCCTTTAAATCTGAGTTTGAGTGTTCTCTGCTGTTATCGTTGCAAGTTAAATATTAACGCAACAGCATAGAAAACGTATAGGTGCTGTGTGCAAGTGAAGACAGACTTCTGTCTAGAATTGTTCAGCACCAGCTTCGCTCTAGGAAAATAAATTTATAAAAAAAAAAAAAAAAGAAAGAGCTTTGTCAGCTGCCTGCAGGCTTTGTTGCAGTGAGTTCTGCAGTGCAGATCTAAGCACGTAGTGATAGGATCCTCTGTGTTGCTTTCTGTCTCAGATGTACAACAGCATTCTGTGATTCTCTGTGCATTAATCAGACACACTGTTCCTCGCTACTGCAGGATAAAGTTCACAGCCGTAAATACACACTGCAGTCATTGCAAAGATACAACATAACGAAGGAACAAGTCTATATATTGTTTATTTCTGAACATGAAATGCTTCCTTTTCCTTACGAAACCATGGACTGGCAGAAGCTGTCACTCATGCAATCACAATTTGTCTAGTTTCCAGTGTATAAATCATGTTAACTCTGGGAACATTTAAAAAAAAAAAAAAAAAAGGATTTTCACAAAATGCAAAACATTTGTATTATTTTTACAGTAATCTGTATTTAGGGCTTGGTAAGCGGAGCAGTTGCTGAAGACATTCATGGAGGGAAAAAAAAACAAAACAGATGCACCCTGCACATGTCTGCAGCATCCACACATCACGTGTGCTAGTAATCTGCAGGTGCTGATTCCATGACTACTACCACACCAGGGAGAGCAGCTTGGTCACAGGGTACAGACAACGAGAAGACCGGCTTGTGTGCATCTGCTCGTACCCAGGTTCCCTGTGGGTTTCTGTGTATATGTGAATCTATGCATGCACACAAATGAAGTAGGAAATTATTAGGACATCACATGCACTGATAAAATTGCACATTCATATGAAAGGTCTTACTGAGAAGCCAGATAAACAGCACAAAAATTAATAAATGAATCCCACTTATCATAAATGTACCGCACTTATAAGTGCCGCTACTTTATATACAGATTTATAAGATAAAGGTCTTCTAATGTGTGTGCGAGAAAACAATAGAAAGTGAATCAGCAAACAGTTTGTTGAACTATTACTGTACTTTTTACAGCCAACATAAAAACCGAGAAGAATGTACTATACCCAGAAAAATATCCACCCACACAAAGCACATGAAAGATAGCCACTGTGTGCTATCTCGGGACACAGGTGACTGGCTCCTTAGTTATTCATTGAACTTGGTCATGCAGAAAGGTGGGTGGAAGGGAGTGGAGCTGGTGATAAGGCACCCCCAGCCTTGAGAGTGACATTTACTGTACTATAAGTAGTAACATATTTCCAACAGGTCGGAGAAATTCACTGAAGATTTCCAAAACCCAATAAGAACATAAGTCTACAGGCTGACTCTCTGTACACAGGTCACACCAAGGCAATAATAAATATGCTTAATATTTTAGGGGGAGATTCAATGAAACACAATGTGTCTCCGGAATAGTCGGCGGAGACACATCGAGGGAATGTCCAGAAAGAAATCCTCGCTCATTTTTCCTCGCTCCCCATAGAGGTGTGAAGAAAAATGAGTGGAGATTCCTTACCATAAGAGGCTGCAATTTGCGCATCGCGCTTAATTGAATCTGACCCTTAGAGTATATGGTAAATTCATACTGGCCAACTCTCCCTGAATGTCAGGGAGACTCCCTGAAATAGGGGTGATCTCCCTCACTCCCTGAACAGTCTGGCATTCTCCCTGATGCTGTGCCAGTACAAGACGTGGCTGGCTTCGCCATCTGTGGCATGCTGACACAGTTCATAAATTGTGTCCTATGTCTATGTATTGATGCCTATGGAGGTGGCCATTTTTTTAATGGAGACCAAGATTTAATCAAAGACTGACAGGTAAAACAACATGACTTCAGTAATGGAGACAGAAATGTAAAAGTCATTTCAGTCTCTAGAGATTCATTAGCTGCTCATCTTTAACGCATAGTTGCCTACTCTCCCGGAATGTCCGAGAGAATCCCGCATATCTAGGAGACCTCCTGGGCGAGCAGGGCAACCTCCCGGTTCTCACCCCCCGCAATAGATAAGTGGTTGGGGGCGGGGCTTAATGATGCAAATATCACATCATCCACCCCCTGCTGTAATTGGCCAAAGGGTGACAATTGTCTATGGGGTGGGGCAAAAATGATGTGATTGTCAAGTGAAGCCTTTACACACCCACCTCCCCCGGGATCTCCCTGAAGCCAACGAGGAAAAGTTGACAAGTATGGGTAAATTAATCCCTTATAATACAGAAATGTAAAAGGAGAAATACTAAATAGAACATAGTAACCGAGAGATACTGTTACACACAGGCAGACTGTTACAAACTGATTAGTATACACAAGCAGTGACCTACGGACACAGAATGACTGAAAGACCTTATATTACTCCTACTCAATACAACCCGAGCTCCACATTCTCACTTCCTACCTTATTCCATATCACATATGGGCATATTCAATTGATGGCGGGAGCGCCGAAAATGCCGCGCTCCAAAAATATTACCATTAATACAGTAATATCTCGCTGGATTTCAACTCGCAGCTCCCTGAGCTGCGAGCTGAAATCCAGCGAGTGAATTGGAGCTTACAGTCTAAATTCCCTAACACACACACACACACACACACACACACACACACACACATTGACAGAGTGAGAGACTAAGGTCAATTTTTATAGCAGCCAATTAACCTACTAGTATGTTTTTGGAGTGTGGGAGGAAACCCACACAAACACAGGGAGAACATACAAACTCCACACAGATAAGGCCATGGTTGGGAATTGAACTCATGACCCCAGTACTGTGAGGCAGAAGTGCTAACCACTTAGCCACCGTGCTGCCCTATACATACTGCACTGTTGCAGGCAATATTGATAAAACAAACAGATACAGCAATGTATATGGCTCCAAAACAAGTGTAACCAAAACTATAATATGATCGAAATCTATAAGTTCAGTTTTGGATATACCCAATAAATATGGTGATCTTATGACTCCTCTGTTATGATGTCATCGATCACATGATTCATCTAGTTATGTGCACCTGGGCTGGAAACCTGTAACTCGGTGAAGGCCGAGCATCAAACGCAGCTAGCATGAATCCCAGCGGGATGTCCCTGTATATATGCAGACGAGTTTGTCAGGACCATAGCACTGTTGATTGTACCAGTAGCCTTGGTACAATGATGTTGAATGCTGCTGGCCTGTTATCAGCCCCATGACCACTAGTGTTAGAACAGTCCGGCGGCAATTATAAAAAAAAAAAAAAAAAAAAAAAAAAAGAGAGCTTCCCATTGAATACAAATAAAGACATTTAAAGTGACAAATATTAATGATTTGCTCAGGTTTTCCAGACAAGAGGAGCTCAGCCTCAAATGTAAGTTATATATTTTTATTGTGCACATAAATATTGACCTCTAGTTCTCTTGAGAAACAAAAGGTTTTCAGTGGGTTGTAATAAAACAAAGTGTAAATATTTATTTCACATGAGCTGCACTTCCGCATCTCAGACACAAAACATCACCACTTCCTGTTTCCACCACCGCACTGAGCACCAGCTTCACCAATATTCTCTCACCACAGAGCTGACATAGAATGGACAAACACACCAGTGTCGACAGAAGTATTTCCTTTTTAAGTGTGTAGTATGGAAGTTGTTAAGAAATAATAAACTCTGTAAATTAACTTACTTGCTAAATGAAACTGATCTGGTAGTAAAATGTTGTTAATGAAGTTGTAAGGTCAAGTATTGTTTACTATTGCCTACTAAGAGTTCAAAATTGTATATTTGGCAATGGTTATATGTAATCCCATACAAAGTACTTAGGGCTACATACTAAGAGTCCATGTACTCTATTTGTTGGCACAGAGTAATATTTGGGTAGAACATATAGTACAGCTCATCTCAAAAACAGAGCATAAGCAACAGTGGATTTTGGTACAGGTAGTAGGGGAGTAAATAGCGCCACAGGCTGCATGGTAATTATTAGTACCCTTACCCTGTAAGCACGCCCTGGCTACTCCTCCAGCCCAGGACCTGCCGCTTTGCCACCATTCTTTCCTCCATATTTGCCTTGTCACATAGACCCTTAAATCAGGTGCAGAGGTAAAGAGAAGTTGTTCATGGCACTCAAGAGGGTTCAGCAATGTCAATGTGGTACGAGAGATGGGGAGGGGGGTAGAGAGAGAGAGAGAGAGAGATGGGGAGGGGGGTGGAGAGAGAGAGAGAGAGAGAGAGAGAGAGAGAGAGATGGGGAGGGGGGTGGAGAGAGAGAGAGAGAGAGAGAGAGAGATGGGGAGGGGGGTGGAGAGAGAGAGAGAGAGAGATGGGGAGGGGGGGTGGAGAGAGAGAGAGATGGGGAGGGGGGGGGTGGAGAGAGAGAGAGAGATGGGGAGGGGGGGGGTGGAGAGAGAGAGAGAGAGATGGGGAGGGGGTGGAGAGAGAGAGAGATGGGGAGGGGGGTGGAGAGAGAGAGAGAGAGAGAGATGGGGAGGGGGGTGGAGAGAGAGAGAGAGAGAGAGAGAGAGAGAGAGAGAGAGAGAGAGAGAGAGAGAGAGAGAGAGAGAGAGAGAGAGAGAGAGAGATGGGGAGGGGGGTGGAGAGAGAGAGAGAGAGATGGGGAGGGGGGTGGAGAGAGAGAGAGAGAGATGGGGAGGGGGGTGGAGAGAGAGAGATGGGGAGGGGGGTGGAGAGAGAGAGATGGGGAGGGGGGTGGAGAGAGAGAGATGGGGAGGGGGGTGGAGAGAGAGAGATGGGGAGGGGGGTGGAGAGAGAGAGATGGGGAGGGGGGTGGAGAGAGAGAGAGAGAGAGAGAGAGAGAGAGAGAGAGAGAGAGAGATGGGGAGGGGGGTAGAGAGAGAGAGATGGGGAGGGGGGTGGAGAGAGAGAGAGAGAGAGAGAGAGAGATGGGGAGGGGGGGTAGAGAGAGAGAGAGAGAGAGAGAGAGAGAGAGAGAGAGAGAGAGAGAGAGAGAGAGAGGAGAGAGAGAGAGAGAGAGAGAGAGAGAGAGAGAGAGATGGGGAGGGGGGTGGAGAGAGTGAGAGAGAGATGGGGAGGGGGGTGGAGAGAGTGAGAGAGAGATGGGGAGGGGGGTGGAGAGAGAGAGAGAGATGGGGAGGGGGGTGGAGAGAGTGAGAGAGAGATGGGGAGGGGGGTGGAGAGAGTGAGAGAGAGATGGGGAGGGGAATGGAGAGAGAGGGGGGGGGGGGAATGGCGAGAGAGGGGGGGGGAGGGGAATGGGAATGGAGAGAGAGGTGGGGTGGGAGGGGAATGGAGAGAGAGGTGGGGTGGGAGGGGAATGGAGAGAGAGGTGGGGTGGGAGGGGAATGGAGAGAGAGGAGGGGGGGAGGGGAATGGAGAGAGAGGAGGGGGGGAGGGGAATGGAGAGAGAAATTATATATATATATATATATATATATATTACACACACACACACACACACACACTAGCAGTGGCAGGTTCCTAAGACTTTTGAGATTATAAGTCTGAATGTATTTTATAAATTACCTCACAGCACTAACCATGATCTCAGGTGAGATCAACATTTCCAGACTGTGTACTCAAAGGTTAGAGAAAAAAAAGTAACAAATTACAAGAGTGAATTACAACACATCACAAGATCTCTGAAGATTTGTCACCAATTCACATAATTATTGAAATGGAAGCGCTGGGACTGGGGAGTAGACACAGCTAATGGTATCTAATTTAACAAATTAGCGAGTACAAGACCGCTTCTGTTTCTCCCCCGTCGTACAAGCCCGGTAATATACAACAGATTTAATAACAAAGAGTCCAAGTATTTTACTTCACAACCCTTCAATTTAAACACCCTACTTGATGCTGATAACTGTGTCGCAGGATACCCTTTCCCAGCCTGTCTATAATACTCAGACCATTTATCATACTGCAGCAGAGCTGGAAACATAACAGTGATTGAAGAAATTCTATCTAAAACTATTACTTGTTTATACCACCTTATTACAACTGCACAATACCCAGTTATAACAAATAGAAATATGTAACCATCTACTGATCAAGGACCATGCCCAGTTATATCTATTGAAAGACTTTAGTTTGTCCACAGCTGTTCCCTTATATGCTAGCTCTACAATTCTGTAGACAGAGAGATCTGGATATGAAGTGTCCTCTTCATGAAGCCTAACCCTACTCAGATATTTTAGAAACGTGTGGTCATTACCATTACAGTTTCAGATAAATACATATTTATATCACTAGGGCTCAAGTCCATTTAAGTCTGTTCCCTTTAAATGTGTTCTCCTGGACTAAACAAAAAACCTACAATTTCTCCTGAATGAAGCCGTGGTCAAGCATTTCATCAATGTATGTTCTCCTCCAGTGTAACTACAGGCAGGAGAAACTTTGCAGTGCTGGTCCTCTGTACAGAGTAGTGCAGGCAACTTGCTACCCATAGAGCATGACTGGAGCTCCATAAGAGAAGCCTACGTCAATGTACTTAGTCTGGATTATGGAGGGAGTGGGTTGGGAAGACAGAACCTTCCTTTAATCTAAATGTAATTTAGTCATGTGATTTCCTTACCAATTTTTTTTTTTTTATATTGGAAAAATCTTTTAAGGCAAAACATTGCAATTGCGTTCCTTTTTTTCCCTTTTACATGCAATGCACCATACATCAGAGGAAATTATCTATGCAGGTAACCGGTTAGATGAAATGAAAGCCATGCTAATCTCTACTACATGGTGGCAGTGTGGATAGCACTGCTGCCTCACTGCATTGAGGTCATGAGTTTGATTCCAACCAGGGACCAATCTGTGTAGAGTTTGTATATTCTCCGTGTTTGCATGGGTTTCTCCCGGGTGCTCCGATTTCCTCCCACACCGAAAAACATACTGGCAGGATAATTGTATTCTCACAAAAGTATGTGTGTAGCGGGTGTGCTAATGTGGTAGAGGATTTAGACTGTAAGCGCCAATGAGGCAGGGACTGATGGGAAT
Organism: Mixophyes fleayi; assembly: GCF_038048845.1. Lineage (NCBI taxonomy): Eukaryota > Metazoa > Chordata > Amphibia > Anura > Limnodynastidae > Mixophyes > Mixophyes fleayi. The sequence continues at coordinate 59,180,915 of NC_134407.1, read as the reverse complement.
GATTACATATTCTGTGTACAGAGCTGCATAACGCTATATAAATAAATGATACACACCTTGTTTACACCACTAAATAAGTCAGTGTCAATAACAAGCTGGTCATTGAGGCATGGAAAATGGAAGTGAGATTCCAGAGATTTGTCCTCCTGACTGGATACTTTATTAGACAGACCTCCACAGAACAGCAAATAAGCATAGGGGGAATTGATATGTACTTTGCCAAATAAACCTTTTGTAACAACAACATAGCAGTCATTCCTATATGGGAAACATTCATGTTCTCTAGGAAAAGGGGTGGGACTTAACCAATAATGAATTTATCAAGTAGTGTAGAATGGACTGTGACCTTTAGGAAGGCTAGCAGTGCTTGTGATAAGGCACTTGTCCTATGCCGACTTGGTGTAGGTTAATCACAAGGAGGAATTCAATATAAAACAAGTCTGTAGTTATTATAAATGGAGAGCATTTTTGCCCATTAACTTTCTGCTGAACTGATTTGCACAATATTTCAGTGATGGTTCTCTGGTAACTGCCTTCCACCATGGCTGAAGACAGGGAGGTGTAATTAATAGCAATATTTGTCAGCAAGGCGGGCAGTTCATCAGACTACAGCAATGCCAGTCACAATATACAATATAGTTTCCAATATGGGCAACTTCTGAATATAAAACGTTATATAAAGCACAAAAGACCAATCAATGACTTAACAAATGTAGAGCAGGGGACATTAATGGGATTGTCCACCTTAGGATAAAGCCTTTTCTCCACTGCCCTTCCCCTTCGACCACCACCGTTACCTAATCGTAAAAAGACATTTTTACCTCAACATGCTGCATTTCTCATCTTTGTACAGATGTGTTTTCATTTATGGGATGAACTGAAGTCAGGTTTAAGGATGCATAAAACACAGTTCTGAAATAACGTCTGCCTTCAACCACACGTTATTAATTGGCCACTAGAGTGACCAGAGCACAAGAAACAGGACAAAACTGCTCTCTCCAAACTTCTACATTGAACACAACGTTAAAATATAGTTTTAATGATACAGTGAAGTTAGCTGGTGTACAATTAGGAAATTCATCATTTTTGGATAACTCTCACATGGATATTTTTTTATCATTAGACATGCACTATTTTCATGTACATAGAGCCAGTGAATCAATCATATGGAAATTCCATCTAGTGAAAAGTGTTTAATAAAAAAATTCAGAATATGCACTCCTGCTCAATGCCAATGGTGGTGGAAAATGCTGCTCCAAGCAGCACCTCTGCATCTAGTCTGCTAATATAAGCAACTGAATCACGTGATTCAATCTCAACACTCACACGCTTTCCATGACATTGTTTTCTAAGCCCAGGAGAATTGTCAGAATATAACTAATGCGCCCATGTTCATGTCTGTATATAAAATGCTGATTGTTATGTTTATATTTCATTATCATCCATCAACGTTTCTTGCATCAAAATGACAAAGACCACGTGACAAGGTTTTCACACTAAACTCAGGGACTGTGCGAGAGTCCTGCTCACTCTGGGAGTGGTAGCAACAAATCCACAAGGCAGGGGCAGCAGCAGATGCAATCCCACCATACAGCCTCAACGTGTAATGTTACCTGTGAATATCACCAGGCTCAGAAACCGCACAGGCTCAGAAACCGCACAGGCTCAGAAACCGCACAGGCTCAGAAACCGCACAGGCTCAGAAACCGCACAGGCTCAGAAACCGCACAGGCTCAGGCAATTTTTTCTTTTCAGCTGTAATTCAACTATACCTCATACCATTTTATGGCTTGTTGGGCATTATGGTTCAACAACAACAACAGACAGAAGTGTTCTTTGTGCAACCTAAAGTATTGCATGTGTAAGTAAAATTATTTGCAGAAAATAAAATTAATATATGTACTGAACAAAAAATTTGTCCACAGACACTTAGTATCTTATCTCTTATGACACCAGAGGTGTTTGTGCCACAATGCTAATTAAGTAAAAACTAGGTGTAAAGAAAATCGACAGACTTTACGTGGTTGAGGGAGAAGAGAAAAAAAAAACTCCTTCTAAAGAGCGACTTAAGTCCGCCAGCACTGGAAATCTGGGTGACATTTGCAGTGTTGTTACCAGGGTCTGGCAGACTTTCCCTGAAGTCCTAAATATAGCCCCCCAGCCAGCTTCCACAGCGGGGAAGGGAGTGGACACTGGTTTATATATGGTCAGGGAAAAATAATTGAATCAAGAGATGAGGGAGAAAGGGGGAGGCGAGAGGAGCAGAGGAAAGAGAAAAAAACAGGTGCTCATAATTACATTGCATATGATCCGAGGGCCTTTGTAACATTTGCAGCACACACGTGTGTACAATGGCAACCAAGCAGCGTGAGACGGGTGTCTTGGAGTCAAACCAAAGAAATAGAGTAGAAAAGCTAAAACATTTAAAAGTGGTCACAAAGAATTAAAGTTTACCAGTTCAACAGCACGCCCAAAACTATCCAAGGCATGTCAGCTATTTGCTCCAGCAATTATTACTTTAACATTTAAAAGGGCACCTGTCGCCGTACAGCCTAAAGAAGACATAAATAGCTATTATTTGCAGTTAGCCTGTACACTTCACAAAATAATCATCTTCTACTGGTTAAATGGGTGTCAGGAACATGCGTGGAAATGAGTTGTTAGCCATTGCATGTGGCCTTTACTTCACATATAACCTGGGATTTAAATGCAAAATACAAAAGGGGTTTATTTAAATAAAAGTGAATTATTGGGCCTATTATTGCAATGACGGTGCATGTGAGGTCATTTTCAGACTGCATGTACCATTGGATACATATATGGTATTCTGGCCATATTCATGCTACACACAATATCACAACATGTTTGTGGTCAATATTACTGACAGGTCCACTTTAATTGGTCTTAATTTTAAGGTGAACTCTGTATGATAAGGTCAGTGACCTGTAAATGTAAGTGACAGATATAGTAATTATGCGCTGGATTAATTCAGTAGTCTTTTGCATAGGATTAGGGGAATTTTGGCCCACTCCTTAGACTTTTAGACCCTAGACCAGTGGATTCCAAACTTTTTCAGTTCAAGGCACCCTTAGGGTCTCCCAAACATTTTTTAGGCACCCCTAAGCCAAAATAATTACCAAGTAGTCCCCAGCCTTGCTTACCACTGGCCCTGGCCGAGGCACCCCTGTGAGATCTCCAGGGCACCCCAGGGAACCACTGCCCTAGACTCTAAGAATGTTTTAGTTCAATGGTGAGCGAGGACATTCACACTTAAGGTTCCTCAACACCATCTCAATGGGGCTGAGGTCAGCTATTGAGTTATAGATTTGCTGATGTGCTTGGGATCACTGTCCCGTTGCAAAATCCAAATTTCGGTCAAGCTTCAGTTGTCGGACAAACGGCCTCATATTTTCCTCTTGAATACTCTGACACAAAGAGGAGTTCATGGTGTACTCAATGACTGAGGCATCCCGGAACTCTGGGTGCAAAACAACCCCTTCCACTATAGTACTCGATAGCGGATATGAGGTTCTTGTGGCGATACGCAAGGCTTGGGCTTCGCTTTTGTCTGTCCTTATGACAGTGTACCATAAGTCATATGTTTAGTTAAGATGCAACTTTGCAGATCTAAGCTAGACTGCAATGTTATTTTATTTTTTGGGAGAGAGTGAAGCTTTGTCCTTTCTGCCCTTCTATGTACCATACCTGTTCAGTCTTTTTTATGGTACATTCATGAACTTTAACAGGATGTTGGGTTTTTTTTGCAATTTCTTTGAACATTATTTGACTATTCGATCTTTGAGTGAATTTGCTGAAATGACCAAGCCTGGGAAGACATTGTCTTCAATGTTCTCCATTTGTAAATAATTTGTCACACTGGAGAATGATACATTTCAGATTTCCAGACTAGTAAGCAAGAACAATTGCCTCTGAGCTTGTTGCAGATGTCTTTTCCCCTTGGCATGTTGCTAATGCAAACCTGAATGTCCCAGAACAAACTGGCACAAGTTCCGCTCTTATACAGAATATAAATAAATGTAGTGTGCTTAATTAGCAACACCCGACTTAAACTGCAATTTCCATTGATATAGAAGCAGTAAAGGTATATTTAGGAGGACAGGTATGAAAGAGTGCACTTTCTTCTTCACAAGAATGTACACAGCAAAACATATCTTGTTCTACCATAAAGTTATCTATCTATGGAATCAAGTACTGGTTTGTGCAGTCAGACAGGTACTAAGGACTAAGGATTACAGAGGTCTTTGATGTGTTTTACAACTAACAAATATGTTTAATTAAAAAAAGGACAATGGTTCACAAGTTAATCAGCACAAAACAAGGGGCAAGAGGGGGTCACAGGGCTGCATGTGGCCCTCATCCCCTTCCTGCTTCATTGTCAGATGTTTGTTATAGCTTGTAACACTTGGTTAAAATGCCTGTTGATATGTTATTACAGATAGGTGTCTCTTTCTTATATTAAATGTATTGTTTTAACTCATTACTAAGATTAAGTAGTAACCTTTGAAGGTTAGAGTGCGGCACCATGTGTATCAGGTCGCCCATCACTGGCGTAGAATATTAGACTCTTTTCATGTGCAATATTACTGAAACTGAAATGCTATTAGTCTGTCCTTAGCATACACTAACTTAGTATATTGATCTATAATCTATCAGGGCTATAGTCTAGAAGAGATGGATCATTAAGTATTACCCATCACATAAACAATACAGGGTTTCACAAATCAAAATATACAGAATCGTGTGAGCATCTAGTTTTGAATGTTATGAACTTACTGTCCACACATCCTACCATCCAATCCACCTCTCTGTCTTACCCAGTATTGTTTTACTACTGTGTTTGTAACCAATAGTAAAGCGCTACGGCAGTGGATTTCAAACTTTTTCAGTTCAAGACACCCTTAGGGTCTCCAAAAATTTTTCAAGGCACCCCCAAGCCAAAATAATTACCAAGTAGTCCTCCTCCTTGCTTACCACTGGCCCTGTGAGATCTCCAAAGCCCCCCAGGGAGCCTAGGCGCAGTTTGGGAACCACTGCGCTACGGAATTTGCTAGCGCTATATAAATATATAAATAAATGTAGATGATGATGATGGTAATAGAATGGCAGAGCTCAGTATGTACACTATATTCAATGGTATGAGCTCAGTTAATGGGAATTAAATAAACACTCTTGGGTGGAGAAACTTTTTAATAATTCTTAGTAGATAACATAGACCACAGTCTTAAAGAAAAATGTAAATGTGGTTGGCCTCATATTTTTCCCGTATAAACCACACATCAGAGACTACCAGATCAGATTTTGTTCCTGCCAAACTTGGGAACAGAAAAACTGAATCTATAGTTATGGCATAAATGCCATATCAGTAAAACTACAAACGCTTTAAAGGATATGTCTACCCACAAATCAACATTTCAAATCACCAGTTATGCTCCTCCGATCTAGATGAACTGTGGGTTTCTAATGTTGGTGATCCCAAGTCTACTGCCGATGCGGCACCAGATTCTCTCCCTACACTGACAACGCGGGAGATCTGAAAAGCAAACAGCACTGTGGTTACTTCTAACACAGCCCCAACTGGACAGATCCAGGACCTGAGCCTCTGTACTCAACACACTGCAGTCTGCACCGCCTTCTCCCCCTTGTTGTTGATATATGGAGAGATCAGGTGCAGCCATAGATGGGAGTATACTCCAGGCATAGGACCCTCACAGTTGTTAGATGGGGAGAGGACTACTGGTGGCTATAAACTATATTTGTGGGTGGATATACCCTTAATACTCACAATACAGTGACTTACTACCCTCCCACCAGCCGATATAAGCACTTTGCAGCAACTTGGTAAATGACAGGGCTAATCATATAGCCTATGCTAAATGTTAAGCATGATAAGGGAGACAGATTAACCTCAGTAGCGCACATATCATATGCACCTTGTACACATGTGAACACATTTTATAGAACACAAATTGATAAACAAAATATAAATAACTGTACATCTTAAAAATGTTTCAATAATGCCTAAAGCTAACAACATAACACCACTCAAAAGAATAAAAATAATCATCAATTGTTTACTGATTGCACAAAAAGTAAACACACAATACCATACTAACCCGTTTTAACCGAAACTGTAAACAAACTTATTTACCTAGAGATTCAGGTGGTAAAAAACAACAAACCTCTTTAATATCAACAACGATTTTGGTATTTATTAAAAAAAAATGAATGCTTAAATTACACTACAAGGCATTAAACATAGTTACATGCAAAGGGCATGACCTGTGTGTCATGAGGGCTCATGTAGCATGGTCTTAACAAAGATACAGGTCGCATTACTGCCTTTACAGATTGTAAATAAGAAAAAGAAGGATATGATATCTTATATTAAAAAAATGACTGCATCTTTCTTATTTATTGAGCCTGACATTCAGCCAAAACTATAAAAATGTCTGGAAATTCCTTCCCAAATCTGGATACACCAGATAGACATCGCGCACACAGAACAGAACACTGCAGGAGGAAAAAATCCCAAGTTTGTATCATCCAACAACTTCGGTACTACGGCAACAAGAGTTCTTTCTGGAATCATGACGGCAGTTTATTTTTTTAAAGCTAAATAAAAGTACTGAAAGCCACTACACAATCTGCAGTGAAGCGCGTGCCCTGTTCCCTTCAGGGCATAACCAAGAATGAGGAGTGGAAGGTGGATAAAATTCATTAGACATACACAACTAATAAAAGCCTGATAGGCCAGTGAAACAGCTGACTGGTAAAAGGGTAGCAATTATTATCCCATGGAAGAAAGTTACAAAGTATACAAGATGTCAAATTACAGATTTTGACGATACTATATTATAATGATCTAAATTTATCCTGTGTAAGGAAATCCTGCAATTACCATGGCTGAGAAAAGCTGAACTAAACTAAAAACACAGAACACAGAAATTTGAACCAATATAAAACGCTATTGTGTAAAGTTCATACACAAATTATTAGAAAAGTTTTACATCTTACATTATTGGCTAATATTTAAAGTAAAAATGACAGTACATATGAAACAGTGTTCTGTATTCTCCTGCATGGTCTGAATAGCCGGCTATGCCTTTCAAATCCTGAGAACAGAACGTCCTGCTCTGGTGTGCACGGAAAAAATACTTCCCCCATAATATTAGAATTTGCAACAAATATGTGAAACATTATACGCTTAGAACTGTTGATGGCCATCTTACATACAGCAGTGTAATTCCCATCATTTACTTCTACAGACATAGAGGGTACAAAAATAAGCACATATTTAATCTTTTCTAAGCAGTCTGCGTTTGACCTTGAGAGTTCAGCCATCAAGTCAGTTTTTAAGGAGAACAGTTAAAGCTCTCAAAGCCACCTCTCTCTCGCTAAGACCGCGGTTACATTTTACGTTTCTGCAACAATGTTGTAGTTTTCCCCACAATTGTTCACCTATAAAGCTGCTACATTTTATATCTTGCATGGAACTATAAAAGGATATGAAAAAAAAATGTATAAAAATGATGAATTGGAAACAGTTAAAAAGCCGCCTGAAGAGTGGGTCGCTCTCCCACTTTCACTGTACACCCACTCCTCCGAGGATCTTGGCCTTACATAATACATTACTATCTCAACTGATGAGTGAGACCCGCATGAAGTTAGATGGGAGCTAGAACTTGGCTAGACCCTGGGGTCTCGGAGGAGTGGTCCGATATATTGAAAGGAACTGCTAAATCCTCCATGACTGTTTGTATCAAAGAAAATGCCTATAAATTACTGTAGAGATGGCATCATGCCCAACCACACCCCACATAATCTTTCCAAACGCTTCTGATGCATGATGGAAGAAATTATGGACACTTAGTTCCTCCATCAGAAGCATCATATATGCATGTCTGGCAGAATCATCACAAAAATCAACCACTTTGGATGGAAATAGTCAACCTGTTTGCAACCATCACTAGTATAACAGTCCCACATAACCCAAAGTTCTTTTAAATTCCCTTGCTGATCCCAGAAGATAAATAGCAGCTTCACGAAAGAAGTCCCACTCTCCTACTCCAAAAGTAGTGTGTAGCCTATCCCGCATTCTGAGGAACACTGTCACTTTTTATAAGGACCTCCTTCTATAACCAGCCCTGCCCAAAATTTATAATCAAAAAATTCTTTTGGCATAGCATTGCGTCCAAGGCAGAAGATTTGTCAGCACTCTTCATACTTCCAGATCCCACCCAAGTGGAACCCCTAACCATATGCCGAGGCTCCTCGTCACTCTTACAAAACTGCTCTACGGAGCAGGGACGGAGCAGTATTGGACGTGTATACCTAAAGGGTAAAAATGAAGCTTTAAAAAGTGTACCTATCTACATACATTGTAGGTATCTATTTTGTAGGTTAAACCAATTTCCATAACAATGCAGCCACACAGTGAGTGCCTCATGCCTCCATGATTTTCACCCAAGCCTCGAAAAACTGAAAGGCTAGATATTGGTTCGAACCACAAAATGGCTGCCTCCACTGTAAACATGCAACAGGTACATCATAAAATACTGTTTTTATTTAACTTCCTTTGAATGCAGTCATATTCCTCCAGTATACTGAAAAACACATTTTATTCAGATGCAAAATGTATTTAATTAAAAACAAATCCATTAAACTGAATAACCATCCCCAAATCTTTGTCCGCTGCTTTATTAAATATAAAAAATGTTTCTACATGCTGGTAATATATTTTCGTTTATTATTGATCTCTAATAGACCAAATGAGATAAATATTCCGCTAGACAGTCTTAAAAATGTCACTCGTCTCTGGCAGGTCACATTCATCATTAAACTCTACATGTCCATTACTTGAATGGAGAAACACCACACAAGTGCCAAGCAAGCATTTGGAAAGCTTTCACTTATAACAGTAAATGTCAATACAAAAAGGGAAATAATGGGTTCTGAAAATTATTTATGCTTACGTGATTCGCAGCACATTTATAAAACATGACGTGAAGATAAATCTTACTTATACTGCTACTATGGCAGATATACCTGATCACTGCTCTTAAGGAACAAAATGTTGCACATAAGTACCGTCATCTGATAAATGAATGTGTTAACAGAGAGAGGGCTTAGCTATTGGAAAGTTAGGTGGAAAAGTGTTGGCAACAGGGAGAACAAATGCCTACAAAGACAACACATCGGACATATATCTGACCTAAGCACAGCCCTATTGTCTAGTAATGCGTCTGCAATTAAGTCTGGGACATCTAGATTTACTAAAATAAGCAGATTACTGTTCTAAGCAAACTATACACCAAGTCCTTATCCGGATTGGACAATTACCTGGGGCTCACTATAGTAGAATTAGCCATAAAAAAAATTTTTTAAAAAAAATACCTCTATCACTGACAGTTCCTGATTCGAACTATTAGAACCCCTCCCCCTTAGTGCTCCCAAACTGCTAGCAGCCAGTTCTCTTGCTGCCTCTTCAGCTGTTCAGGTTTCTATCCTATCCTTATCCAACTGCATTGGAGAAATTGGTGTAGCACAATGGATTCCAAACTTTTCAGTTCAAGGCACCCTTAGGGTCTCCATAATTTTTTGAAGGCACCCCTAAGCCAAAATAATTACCAATTAGTCCCCCGCCCTGCTTACCACTGGCCCTAGCTGAGGCACCCCTGTGAGATCTCTGAGGCACCCCAGGGAGCCTAGGCACACAGTTTGGGAACCACTAGTGTAGCATCTAAAACAACAAACCAATGGGAGTCTGTGCAATGTGGTCTGTATAATGTAGCAGACATTGTGGTATGTGTAATGTGGCCGGCAATGAGGCTTTTCACAGTGCACTTGGCAACTGGTCCAGCATTTATCATTCAGGAGTCCCCTGCTTCCCATTTTTTAAAGGGACCAGGAAAAAAAATAGTTGTTAAACCAGGAAAAGCGTAAAAAAAAAAAAAAAAAGTGATGCGCTGGTCACAATATATCTTATTAGTTTACTGTGTTTGCCCCCAATTGTAAAGCACTACGGAATATGTTGGTGCCATATAAATAAATGATGATAATGATATCTTTATGCTCCATCAATTATTGCAAATGGCAGATACAGCTCGTGATGCCCCTGCACCAACCACCTGCCCTCTATTTAGTATGTGATCTGTTGGTTAATCATACAACCACACATCACTATTATACATTGGGGCATATTCAATTGTCCGAAAGTCCCGCTGCGTAAAAGCTACTACCTTTATTACGGTAGTAGTTAGCTGGATTTCAGCTCGCGGCTCAGGGAGCTGCGGGATTTTCGTCGTTTCCGCCGACAATTGAATACGCCCCATTGTGGACAATGTATGAAATATTATATCTGTATAATAAAATCTTAAACTGAGTGAAAAACTAAAAACCTTGTCCTTATGCAACAAGACAAATGCAGTCCCATATGTTGTATTTACCATATTTTCAAACTTGTGCATTATAAAAATAACTAATGTAATGTACACTTGCAGCAATAGGACCATACAAAAAAACTATCTGATGTAAAATGAGGGAAAAGAGCCCACTAAAATGCATTAATGGGCCCACTACCTTCCCAGCCCCTAACTGTCCAGGTTTTAAGGCTATCCATGCTTGAGCACAGTTAGTATTTTCATTTTGACTGAGGCACCAATTAATTCTCCTGTACTTAAGAACAGATATCCTTAAAAACTGGACTGTTAGGGAATTGGGGACCAGAGTTGGGAAACACTGCATTACTCTGCAGGTAGAGAGCCGCTGTTTGTGTCTTTGTCCCATAAATCACTAACACCTTCCAAAGACAACCTATCATTTACCTATTTGTAATAATCCTGTCAAAATAACATTGCTGAGGATCAGTCTAGTGTTAGACGTCTGTGTGACACTGTTAGGGGCATGGTCATGTCCAGAGAATCCAAACACTGCAGACTGGGCAAATCGGGAGATAAACACAAACATCTAAGTTTGCTCTGTACAGAAGAGTTAAAGCAATGTAAGCTCTTCAAACGTAAAAACTATATTTTACATAAGCAGTCAAATAATAATAAATAGTTGACAAAAAAAGTAAACACACAGAAGTGTATTTACAAGGCAGTAAGAATGTAAGCATTAAGCACAAGAAATGATCCATAACAATGTTAGCAAGGAAAATATTAACAGATAGCTATGAACTCTGATTTAGACACCCTGCATACACTACGTTCTTGACTAGATGAATGTATTATAATTAGGAAGGGTCTAGCAACAAGTTGCTTGTCAAGTTGAATGACAACTAAGGTGATCTTTATATCTTCTGTAAGGTGTGTACATATATTGTGTTGTAGAGCATCTCTGAGTGCGTCCAGCAATGCACGAGTTGGATTTTCCTTTTCTCCCACGTGCTCTCCCTTGATTTACAGAACCTCTGCGGTAACAGCTGCATTGCAGATGAATCTTCTTAAAGCGGTCACGCTGTAACTGAGCCTTAGGGGCAAAATGCAGATATGGTGATGACATGTTGGTTTAAAACCTGACCACTTTTCACACCCTAATATCTTCCATTGACCCTCTCATTCATGGAGCAAAGTAACAGTCCTGACAGCTTGTTAGAAAAGTACATTAGACATGAATTGAAAAACCTGATAAAGCAGAATACTGTGCTTCCTAGGTAAACAAAGTACACAAAATGAAACACTTGTGTGATAGTAAACTATTTAACCCAATCACTGCCAGAAAAATATGTAGATTTAGAGAGTACCCGCTTTCTTTCTACAGGTAGACTTTCCCAAAAAAGAATTTCATGACCAGAGTTTCCCTGCTCAGACATGCTCTCCTTGTGGGTAGCAAAAAAGGTTGAGCGTGAATCTTTACCATGGGACTCCCAACATTGTGCTGACACCACTGGTGGATAGTCCCCCACCCTTACCCTAAACACAGAGTTCTTGACAAGCAGCGGACTTTTGGTTCAGTGAGAGTGCAAAGTGCCATTTAAATGCCATCATATGAGTAGAGCACAGTGAATTTATTAAGAATTAACTGTCTCACAGTCAGTGCAGGAGTTATGGCATCTAAGCTACTGCTGGCACATTTTGTCATCAGATAGTCAGAGCTTCAGGGTAATACGCTACAAGTACACCGCACCTCTGTTTGCTTCTCTCAAGAGCAATTCATTACCCAGAAACCCCGGTAAATCTGTCTATAGTGTCACTACTTGGGAAAGTTTGTTTTTGATCCTGATGAATGTGTGTTTTTAGCATTACAGAGCTTTCCGAGATGGAGGAAGTGTTTTATTACTAATGGAACTACAAATATCAGGTATCTGACGACTTAAAGAGTTTTCAATGAGGCTCTAGGAGAACATTTTTCGAGAAACTTCTGTTTTACATAAATACGATTGTAGGCGTCAGTCGAGGATTTTGTAAGAGTATTTGCAAGGGAAAAAAATATGATTAGATCTCAGTGTATAAATGCATCACTGATTGCCAGGTATTTCTGCATTTTGGCAAGCTTATCCGACAGTCAACTGGTAAAAGATCACAGATTTATATTCAAAGAGATGGGAATATTAATCTTGTTCACCATTGTGCAACATTCTTCACCTAAGATTATTGTATCTGGTGTACAAAGAAAATATTTGGTAAACGCTGTACTACCTCTAACAAAAATGTTTATTCCGCAAACTAAAAAAAAATAAAAATATACAGTCTATTTGTGACATGGCCCTGAAACCCTCACATCTGCTTTTATTAATGTTTTGCATTAAAAAAAAAAAAAAAAAACAACACAAAATCACAAACACTAATAACTCAATAGGCAGTGTGACCAAAACCGGGTGCTTACACTGCCTACTACTGTACAAGCAAGCAGAGTGGATGTTAAACATGAAAGAGCATTATGTAACCTATAGTTAACATAACACTTTATTTTAAATTTCATTTTCTTACACAGTTTCTTGGCCTTTACATAATCACAGAACTCCTTGTAATATTACGTTACTCATAGATTTTTATGATTCGCTCGACAAACAAAATCGGACAAAGATGACAACTTGCAAAGGTTGACCACCAACATCTGTGTGTAATGGTGACAAACATGACACTGACAGAAAATAAGCTTGCACAATATTCTCCAAGATCCACTATAGCTATCACTTAATATGTGGTTCACATGTATATAAAAACAATAAAAACAAAATACTGTATTGAGGAATATATTACACGGAAATCCTGGGATCTTGGTTTTAGGTCAGAGGTCAAAACATCCCTTGCACTGATTTACGACAGACTTATTTCTACCAGATCTCACAAAGCTACCAGGCATGAAGGTGCACAGCAGGGGGGGGGGGGGGGTCAGGACTCTCACTGAGAAATATAAATATGATAGCACTGCTTCTTTCTCTTGCACTGAAAAGGAGATACCCCAATTAGAAGCGCCACTGTCATAGGGTGTCAGGCCTGCGTGGAATGCAGGAAGCCTTAAAAACAGAACTTGCAAGGCCAGGGAAAACCGAAAATCTTCTCAGGCCACACATCAGTCTCTCTGGCAGCACTCAGGCCAAAATGGGAAATGGGCTTTAAATAATTGTCTCTAGACACAAGTGCTACAAACAAAAAGGCCAAGAGATGACTGATGCACTTGATAGGCCACGCAGATCCTAGTTTGATTGATTCAATTACATTTTACTGCTCAGAACCTTGTTAAAATAGCATTTATTAATAACTTAAAAGAGATTCAATTTGATCTTAATGACTGGGCTCTGCCCAAGCACTTAACATTTCTGAGACTCAGCAATAAAAAGGTGTCTGACGGAGTTGGATAGAATTTATATTAAAAGGTGCAAGGATCGTTCCCAGCACCAGCTAATGGTAAGCTGGATTTCTAGACAATTTACATTTGCTTTTGGGTCTTAGAGGCAAACACAAAGTGATACCTTCAACCTATAGGCTCCAATTGAGAGATATTTGCAGCCGCTTGAACTCCTATTAATATAGGGAACACTGATCCCTATAGTAAACACCCTGTCAGGACACACTAACACTTTCCCAAATGCATGATGTAGCAGGAACACCGCTCCATATTTGGTCCGTTAAACATTCAGAAAAGTGACAGTGTGTAGCGATTACAGACAAAACCACATTCAAGTTTCTTCCATTTTGCAGTATGCTGTATTTCCTATTATCCTCAATGTAAACAAAAGTGTGTTGTCACAGACATCAACAGTCTGTGTTTGCTGCATTTTGCCTCGGAATGTGCTCAACATACGGAAAATAAAGTGGAGACATGCCAGGAACTTGACACATTCTGAAGTCTACACCTGTTACCTGAACAGACAAAACTCAAACCCAAAAAAGACAGATGAAAAAACAAAAACAAAAAAAAAATCAAAACAAAAAAACATAGCAATATTGCAATTACTACCCATGCCAAAAAGCTAGAGTCATCATCAACTTACAATCAATAGTTAACCTGGTAATAAAAACTTGGAACACGAAGCAATCACTTAATGAACTTAATAACCATCCAGATATTTTTTCTACACTGTATCTATAGGCATAGGACATGAGCTAGAACACCTTTTTATCGATAAGGTAAGTTCAACTGCAACTGAACAACAGTACCACACCATATAGGCATCACAGTTGTTAAATAAACTGCACAAACTTATCACAAAGGAAAAGGGTAGTGACTTGAAACATTTGTATTAACAAATATTCTTTGTTCTCTGCAATATGTAAACTATGCCCATACTGTTTTACCCATATCATTACAACTTCACATTGGGACTTTTACAAGGAGCAATGAACAGACCTTAGCCTTCGGTTTCTGTTCAGCCACCAAGTAAACTCAAGGAAGATGTGTGTCATACATATTTTATTTATGCTAAACAAACCCCCATAGTCCTTTGTTAACATGTGAAGTCTGTAGTTCAATGTGGAAACTTATGAAAAATGAATAGCCAGGCTGTGCTTGGTCCAATGATGCCTCACAGTACATAATGTGATAAAGTGGTATTTGTGGCGAGGCAGTAAGTAGGTCCATATGTAAAAAATCTCACTTTTAACGCAGACACCCTCAACCTCGCTCACACTTGCCAACATGACTCGTCTTCACTTCTGCTTTTCCCACTTATTTTCCAATTGAAATGAGCTGAAATGCCTAAATGACGTTAAATGCATTTTTTTTCCCATTAATTCAACCCAGATTATTGCAGTTGAAAGTGAAGTAGGAAAACAGACACATGATTAAGACAGTATGAGAAGGGGTAGAGCTGACTGGTATACTTGTGCATAGTATAAGACCTCTTTCCAGGTATCGGTTGCTCTTTATAAAACAAAAAATCTCTTGCTATTGCTTGATGAAAAACGCAGAAGATTCATGTGTCTTTAAAGCATCCATTACTTGCATTTTCACACACCAATAACCATTACCACAACAAATAGGGCTGTGTTTTCCAGCAAGTCCCATTAATATCGGTAAGTACGGAGTACTGCATGAACAGCAGCCATACTTCTGTTCAAATGGCAAACCAACCCAGGCCCCGAGATGCAGAAATTGAAAATTACAAGTGAAAGCAATGACATAAGTATCATGAACATATATTCTATGAGTCAGCTGGTAAACACAAAGCAGACATACAAAGGAAGCTAAATAAGTAAAACTACTATAACTGCTATGTATTGGATATACACATTATATATATATATATATATATATATATATATATATATATATATATATATATATATATATATATATATATATATATTTATTTATAAACACATATACTGGGGAACACATTTATTATTATAACAGCTATATAATTATTTGACAAAAGTAGCCATGTAGTGGATAAACACATTACTTTAACAGCCATGAACTGAGGAAACATATTCTGCTATAATAGCTACATAATATACTGCAGAAAAACGTTACTATAATCGCGCCATGCTAGAGAAACACATTTCTACTCACCAGCATAAACCAATTACTAATATTAACATTGGTCTATGGAACGTCACCTGCTTCAACCTGTTCTTTATAAATAAGAGTAGAACAGGTTAGTAGCTCATATTCTCCCTTTTTTCATCCCAATAGAACCCAGTGTAATTAAAATAAGCTAATTACTTTAGAGTTGGATCAGCTAAAGACTTGAGAAAAAAAAAAGCATAGCTGGGAATTGGAATGAAAACAGACTTGAGCGTCGGAGAAACATATTACATTTGTAAGAGCAACTGGTTTAAAGCAAAACAGACGGTTTTCAGAAGAGTGGTTTAGTGTAACACACTGCAGGATGGATACGACAGAGAGAAGAGATTCAACTACGCTCAAAGGTTAGGTGGCCAAAAACGGTCAGACAATCTAATGCAATTGATCAATCAGTTTTGTATCATACAGGTAAACAAGGTCTGTAACTGTTTTCTATGAAGCCAGTTCTATTTGCAAGCTGTTGTCACACAGCATTATGATACATTACAATCACATTGCACTGAATTTCAAATCGGATTGCATCCAGAATCATGTGATTAATTGCATCCAATCACATGAATGAGAATTACCTATATTTCATAACAAACAGCAGAGAGATTTTTTTTTTTTTATGACAACAAATTGGGAGGGGGGGGGGGGGGGTCGGGGGGAGCATTCACCTGCTGGAATTGCTCACAAATGCACATAGTAGTACTATATTTACATATGCAATTAGTTGCACAACTATATATCATTCTTGTAGCTATTTTTGTTAATGTCCATTTCTGCTAAAGCTACAACTCTTTAGCCCTGAGCAAGACATAGGAATTCATGACTCAACAACCATTATTGTGAGCTCCCAACAGCTTATTTGAATAAACTTGAAAGCTACAGTCATGTCAAACAGTACATTTAGTTATAATGCAAACAAATTGGGGGGATAGAGTCACGCAAAAAAACAAAAACAGTGCTGATTATGGAATTTTTCAATTACAACAACTTAACTTATTACCCCAAATTCTTGTGACATATCCAGCCTGGTCGTGCACCACACATGCACATGACAAAGTGCGACAGCCTTCACAAATAAGGGTGTCACAAAGTAATGTCCAAGCCATGTATTTCAGTGCACTTTATTAACAAACAAACACTAAAAGCAGCGCACACAGGAATTCATTTTAAGAATTTTTAAATGCATTCTTAAAGTCTACCAAATGTACTCGGACACTGACCGGCCAAAAAAATAAGTCAATGGACCTGTAAACACAAAAACACACCTGCTGACAAGTGTGAGCTTTACTTTGCTTTAATTTCAATGTTGCCTGTAGCGCTCAGAAGCATTAACGCTGGATCAAATACAATGGAGTTTTATGGGAACTATGTCCTGGAGATGTTTTGAGATATTATTCTTATGTGCTTATAATGCTCACTTAAAGAGAGCACAAAGTACAAGGCTTTGTCTACACATTAAACTACTGCAGTTTGTAATGCTGCGGTGCACAAGCTCTTGAGATGTCCTAATATAGCAACAACCTAGAGGCCCCTCTCTACCCATGAGTTTAAGAATAAAAAATTAGGCCATTTTGAAGCCAAAAACTGTTGATTAATATTCTATCCTTGGTGGCAAATAAAGCGTGCGTGTTTCTACAATAAAGTGTATTTTAAGTTTGGCTACATGCATCTAAAGTCTATAGTATAACAAATTAGTGGTACAAGACCTTTTGATGTGTTATACTGCAAGTCCAGGTTATATCTGTTAATAAAGAGGGGATTACTTGTTGAAAACTTGTATCTTTCTCTTACAGGACTTCAAGCAGTGACCCTAATTAACCCTTGGTGCACTGTGGACAAACCGTCTGTAGGGATTATTAGGGGTGTGCCTTTAAAGAGGTCCGCACTGCGGACAGATGTCACAGATACTTTATTACGTATAATAAGCAGTAATAAAAAGTAATATTTAGAATAGCTGCAACACGCCTCTACCTGACTCAGCAATCTCAATTGGAGACTCTGACCTAATGGAAGAGAAATCCTATATCTATCTGGCAATGCGCTTTCCACAGCTCTGGAACACTTCCTCAGATAGATCAAATCTACATTTCATTAATGTATTGAAAAATGGACTATTTCCTGATTAATGCGCATTCAGAGTGGGGGGGGGGGAAAACCACATTTAAAAATGTAGTAACAATTTTACAAAATCAACTGAATCTCACTTAAAAAAAAAAACAACTAAAAAAAATATAAAGTCAGTAGTTTCTGCCTTTTGTTGAGAGATAGCAGAGGAGGTTCGCTGGAGGGAGTGACAGGCAAAGAACATTCTAAAAAGGGTGTACCCAGATTAAACGCTTACATAAATGTCTCAGCACTGCAAGGAAAATTAAAATAATATAAAAATATTTTGAGTTACCACCACTTTAAAACATGTGATGATTTTCCAGGCAGTGTATACAGCCATCGCAGGTTAATAATTCTCATAAATACAGCCATGCTACCTATGGCCCTGGCCCTGTGATCTGAAACCCTTCAACATTAATTGATGACAGGGAGTTACTGTAGGATTGAAAACTTCAGGTTAGATTAGGAAAACAAACACCATGTTATGACAACAGTTTGTGAGTTAAACCAGAACAGTCACGACATCCCAGTTACAGCCAAATCTAAATATGGAGTTTGAAATTAATTAATTTTTTAATATGCAAAAAAGGTTGAACCATATTGAAGACAAATGGGTTCTACTCTTCTGTTACATGTACATAGGCATTGAGCACCAAGCACTGGACATTCACAGTATCAATGTTTAGCCCAAGATTGATGGGAAGTAAGCAAGCGGTTCGGTATCCTCACCAATAAGTAAGTTTAAGTTAATGATAATGACCATATCAGAAGGCAGAACTGGTTCAAATCATTAATACTGAACTAAAAGCTGCAACATGGTCTGACAATCAGTTATATTTCATTAGCAGATAAGGTACTGCAAGACTACTTCTGTTTTAGAGGAAAAAACACCCCCACAGTGAGCCTGGCCATAATCATATCATCAGGATCGTGTCTGGTCTATGTTTTGAGATCATGTGAAATGCAGTGATCTCATCATGGCTGTTGGCAATACACACATCACTATTTAGAAACAGGTAGGTGGGCTACTATTAGTTGGCTTACTCACACCCCGTGTGATCAAAAGCGAATGATGGGGAGGTTATTATTACTATGTATAAAATACTAGTTCTTGCATGGACAAATCAGTAAATCAATGTTTAGCCAACAGGATATAACATTGGATCTAAAGAATCCATTTTTTAGTCAATGAAAAAAAGTGGGAGTTTATAAGGAAATGTATGTGTTTAACCACAATCTTATGAACATAGAGACAGACCAAGCAGTGTATCCACTTAAATGTAAAATGGAGTTTACACATTTACAGATACCATGTGGTGAGGACATACAAATTATTCTGACATACTAAGGTTACATACACACTGACATTTACAATGCGCTTTTTTGACATTTTAAAGTACAAGTAAATATGCTCACAAATCGTATTGCATTAATGTACCCATTTAATATGCATTTACAAATGCATTCATTCTGCAATTTTTAAACATCCACATGTGACACAGGAAATGGTTATGTTCAAGACAAACATGTAAATATGTAAATACTCCCTAATGCATCTCTCTTTACAACACGCTCTGAGGCGAATGTACGTTTCTAACTGCGTTGGTGCACAAAACGCACAGAAACAGAAAAAGTGTGGGCAGCACGGTGGCTAAGTGGTTAGCCCTTCTGCCTTACAGCACTGGGGTCATGAGTTCAATTCCCGACCATGGCCTTATCTGTGTGGAGTTTGTATGTTCTCCCCGTGTTTGTGTGGGTTTCCTCCGGGTTCTCCGGTTTCCTCCCACACTCCAAAAACATACTGGTAGGTTAATTGGCTGCTAACAAATTGACGTGTGTGTGTGTGTGCGTTAGTTAGAGAATTTAGACTGTAAGCCCCAATGGGGCAGGGACTGATGTGAGTGAGTTATCTGTACAGCGCTGCGGAATCAGTGGCGCTATATAAATAAATGGTGATGATGATGAAGTAACGTAAAAAAAAAAAATGCAGCACATTGCATGCTAACGAGCAAATATTTACTGTCTCAATAGGTACAATGATGTTTATTTTCATATCAGTCTACATATGCTTAACTTAACGCACTGGTAACACATTTTAAAAACTGTGAATTTTAACCGCCAGTGTATATGGGACCTTAGGCCCCTATACCAGCACCCTAGGTACATTTAAGTAAAGGCATTTGAACATTACCATAGCATTCGCTAACCTGCACTAAATAAACGCAACCTAAATGGTGAAGAGTTGCTGTAGATCAGTGCAAATTTGGCAAGAAAAGGCCAAATTAGTAAATTGCCATATTAAAGCACTTCAAGAACACAACAACATTTCAGTTTATACAAAAGCTGTATAGTATAAATGGAAAATTATTTTCCTTCTTACAAACATAAGTTATTGCTCTACTCTTTCTTGGTAAAACTAAATGTCTAGAACAAACGAGAAGAGGAAGTATACAAGTCTTTACTGAATTCAATTATGGCTTCTAAGTTAGTTCACTTTTCTGTAATGTGCAAGAGTCTTGTCATTTATATGACTGGCGCCAACATGAAGCCTGTTTCAGTCTTCTACTGATTCCGACTTACTACTTCTCCTGATTTACTGTGAGAGCACGGCTGGCAGACATTCCCTGCGTCAGCCCCTCCATTCATTATAAAATTAAGTCATGATTTCATAGGCAATGTCTGACCTACAAAGTATGCTGATACAAGAGATTAGCAGATCTCTGGCTGCCCATTACACAATGACCTTTGACCACAAACTTTAAAATACCTGTATTTGCTATGTGCATTCAAGGAGTAAGAAATGGACTCCTGTCTTGTGAGCAATCTATCATCACCATTTATTTATATAGCGCCACTGATCCCGCAGCGCTGTACAGAGAACTCACTCACATCAGTCCCTGCCCAGACAGACAGACAGACAGACAGACACAGACAGACAGACAGACGTCAATTTTGATAGCAGCCAATTAATCTGCCAGTATGTTTTTGGAGTGTGGGAGGAAACCGGAGCACCCAGAGGAAACCCACGCAAATACAGGGAGAACATACAAAATCCACACAGATAAGGCCATGGTCAGGAATTTAACTCATAACCCCAGTGCTGTGAGGCAGAAATGATAACCACTTAGCCACCGTGCTGCCCCATCTATAGGAGGCAACAGTCTTAGGGCTAGATTTACTAAGCTGCGGGTTTAAAAAAGTGGGGATGTCGCCTATAGCAACCAATCAGATTCTAGCTTTCATTTATTTAGTACTTTCTACAAAATGACAGCTAGAATCTGATTGGTTGCTATAGGCAACATCTCCACTTTTTCAAACCCGCAGCTTAGTAAATCTAGCCCTTAGTGTTCACGCTGTACACTGGTTTACTTTTGGTCTTCTGAAGAGCCAAAAATAGTATGTAGTAATTAAGCCACAATCATCAACGCACATACACAGAAATAACCTATAGATATTTATATATAGGCTGCTAAAACCTCACTCACTCCTATTATGTCTCTCCCACTGTTATGCTACAATCAGATTCAATTTTCAATCTATCTTACTATATCATTCAAAGCTAAGAAAAGGGATAAATTCAGAGAAAATACCAGTTGTGTATTTAAGCGCTAACAAAAGTGTCTGGATTCTACCTAGTAAGGAAAGACAATACTGACGAAAGCCTGTAGATGAAAGCTTGAAGCTCCAAAATATATTTCCTCCACTACTCTTGACAGTCCTGGTCAAACACCAAATCAAGGGATTGCAGTTTATGATTGGCGCGCCAGCTCACGCCCCCTACTGTCAATCATTATTTATTAACAGGTCTTGTATTACAAAAATGTCAGAGCCTCGGGGAAAAACTGCTGCATGTTGTAGGGTTTGGGGGAGCGGCCACCTTTGGAACAATGTTTCTTGTTAATACAACTTTAGCAGAACAATAAAACGTGCAAACATTTGGCCTGGAGCCACTTCCATAGCAAAGAAGCAAAAAAAGTTTCTGTTAATAATTCTATCACTTTATCTTGTAAGCCCTCAGCACTCCCGACCTTGTCGCTATCATAACAAACATGAGAGATTGCTGTTACTTCCATTCCATTAACTATGAGTACAGATGTGAATATTATGAAAGTTGATAAAAACCCTAGTTCCTCATTCAAGCAAAAGGTGAAGGTTGATATGTAAAGGAGGAACATCAAGGGGGAAGAACTTTGGTGTATTAGTTTCAAACAAATTTTCAGAACTGAGTTAAAATGATAAATATATGGTTAAAGTGGAAGTTTAACACAATCTTATTACATTCTATAAATCAATCCAATAGTTTATATTATTAGTGCTTTACAGTGCTACAAATGTACCAGCGCAGGGAAAGAGGCGTGTCCTTGTAGAACTGTGAGCCTATAGAAATGCAACTAACACAAGATGTGTTTACCTGGCTCAGGTAGAATATTTACTCTAGAAGCTTTAGAGACAGGTTATGTTAGAGTAGACTCAAATAGTTACATCCCCTTTAGGCCAATATCAAACATGGGTTTTAGAAAGCAGAATTTTCCCAGCCATAAATCAGCAGCATGGTAAGGTTCATATAGCTATAGGATGTAGCCACTGGGAAACACAGTGAGCGTCAGCTGTGAAATGCAGCCTTTTCATGCATTTGAACCACTTATGATAGGGAACCAGTGTTTCCTATTTAAAACAGTCAGTACACTGGCTTCTGAACATTGCGTTTGGCTGGCTGAGAAATCAATGAATCTAAAGCGCCTGTGTGACACAGGCCTTAAAAAGTTAATGCCACTTCAGTTTACTGTACTACTATATTTAGGCTGTGATACACATTTATGTAAAGCAGCAATCCCATTAAAAATATCATGTGTGGGGTTTTTTCCCCCAACATTAATCACTGTGGCAGGCTATAAGAGAAGTGTGGGTGATTACCATTTTCCTTTGTTTGTTTTTTTTGCTACAGGCTGCTATTAATGATTTATGATTCTGGACTATCATGACAACCACAGTCACATTACACATGATGTAGTGAGCAGAAAGGCTTTGAAACGCCCCTCTGAGCTGTCTGCACTGTGACATTCTCTTCCCCCCCACAACATATGGCATGCTGAGAGCTGTGAGCCTGTGTACCTGCAATCTTTGTTAGCCAATCAGAGCGCTTTTGAAAAGGAAATGATTTGTGGGAGGCTAGCTGAGAAAAAAGGCTATATCACTTACTATTTAAAGCAAAATGTGGGATTGCACCTTTAATATGAATTTTGCATAAATGCTGTGACAAGACCTGTGTGGTTGGTGTGTGTAGCGCACACTGCATTGTGGGACTTTCACTCAGAGACGCTCCCAACAGACATGGAAGCACGGAATGCTTGTAAAGTGCGACTCACATTCTGATATATGCAGCTGAATCTAACGGTGCTGGAGAGTAATCACTGTGCTTCGGAGAAGAGGTTTTGTTTTTTTAAAGAACAGGTGGCTTTGCTTATTTAAAAAAAAGTGACAAATAATTGAATTCATTCTTTATTTTAAATGAAAGAACCCTTTCAGACATAGCCCTAGCAATTCAGCTGTCTGAAACACTAAACAACATAAATCACAAGCATTTTTGATAACGTTCACTGTATTGTCACTTATTATTTAAACCACTAATAAAGTAGAAACCTCAAACACAGACTTGCAGCAAGAAAATGTGCACTTTATAAAAAATTCCTTAAAATTTGTTGCCCTCAAAACCCAATCCCTTCCTCAGTTTGCCTTATAGGGACGCACATCCGATAATTAAAGCCAGTTATTGAGCAGAACTTTATTCTGCAACATCAGAGAGTAGATTTATCAAACTGTCTAAAAAGGAAAAGTGGAAGTGTTGCCCATAATCACCAATAAAATTCTAGCTATCATTTATCTAATACATTGTAGAAAATGACAGCTAGACCCTGATAGGTTGCTGTGGGCAACACATCAACCAATGTACTCCCCAGAACCTATTTCCTGGGTGCTCCACCCAGCTGTTACTTGCCACCCGGCTCTTGGAGGCCAACAGAGTCCTATTGTAACAGAATAAACCATTGTTTCTCCTATTAGAACACACACTATGTGAGCACTACAGCCAGCAATGTGTGTTACACCACAGTGTTACCAGTCCTGGGCAGGTGTGGCCAAGAACCTTTCAAAAGTTTTCAATAATATTGCAAAGTATTACATTGCCCCCATCCAGCGGCTTCGTAATGCCACCCGACTGGCAAAATTTTCTGGGGAGAACACTCTCAACCGTTCCTTTTTATAAGGTTAAATAAATCTATCTCAAGGCTGCTAAAAGTCTTCCAGCATAGATCAAACATTTATCAATGGAATTAAGTGCAAATGGAATAATCCATTGTTTTGATGTGATCATAGATGGTAGGGTGGTTCTGAACAGTGTAGTACTTCTAAAGCTAATTTACTTCACCATTTTGTTCAATGTACTAAAAAGTTTCAGAAATTCAGAATTCACAAATATAAAAGCTGCCTGAAAAGGAAATATAAAGTGAGACTGAGAATATTCGGGATTGATGAAAAGTCTTGTTAAAACAGCTAGTAAAATTACCAAGACCACATGGGATAAATGATAAATAAATGTTTTTGGCACTGAATAAACCCAGATGGGATGCCACCAAGCTTTCCCCTTTTTACGGATATCACACCAGCACATTGCATCCCTTCCCAAATAGATTACAATCTAATTTTAGGTCCTGAGACAGATAAAGTGACTTGCCAAAAGGTCACATAAACTTAGAACAGGGTCTCTCCAAAAGTAATCTACCCACCTCACAAGCCAGTATACATATGCTACGGCCAGGATTCATCACCTTTACCCCATAGATATTACTGCATGCAATAGGCGGCCATTCTCGTTAAAGACTTGTACAACCTGGTATTAAAATAAACCGCTCAAAGCGTTTAAAGTGCGTCAAAGTCTAGTAAACGCCTTCTGATGGGCTCCAAAAATAATGTAAACGACATGCACTGTCCAACAAGCCTTAGCTTCGCAATGAATTAATTGTGACCTGTTCACAATTATTAATGCTCACTAAAATATAATGGAGTTCTATGAGAATGCTCATTTATCGCCTGTGAAAGCCCTATAATACACTATGCTTCAGAGAAGCCTCGAACGCATCTCAAAGCTCCACTGATGCAAGATCAAATTACTAACACTTCAAGCAGCGTGGGTTCTTCTCAGGCCCGTATGTACGTTGCCTGCATGAAAACCTACCTGTCAGGTGACTGCTCAACAGACACATTCCATAACATGCCCATTTATTCACCCGCATGACACATGTACACTTTATGATCACTAACAAAAGTATACTTTAATGGCAAATATTTAACAATAAATAATGAAAGTGTTTACTTTTCTACTGTCAAAAATAGGTTTTACTATAAATACTTAGGAGATTATAAATAGCCAGCACCTAAACCCCCTATTGATCAGCCATCCAACAAAATGTTCCACATCAGTGTAGGTTTTGTTATTAGGGGTTTTTTCACAGTAAGACTTTGTAAAAATAGTATTAGTGCAGTTTTATGAAAACTGGTATACAAGTAAGCATGAAATAAGTGCTAGCATAATGCCACCAGTAGCAACCAATCACAATATAACTATTTTTTACGGTACACTCAAGAAAATTAAAACCAAACGTGAGTAGTTGCTACTGGTTACAGCATTTTTTTTTCCCCCCAGTTACCTGGTCACCAATTCTTACATGACTGAACCAGAAAGAGGAGCAAACACATTAAGTTTCCTCACATGAAATCAAAGTAAGTTAGCATTAGCAGAGGTGCGTCTGCAAACTACGAACATACTAATATTGGGAACCCACACTAAAAACAAATTGGCCATGTACACACATTATATTAATATATAGATCTAGACTTGATACCAGCAGGGAAGTAAAATGGCACATAAAGGACAGGTTACCAAGTGCTCATTAATTGGTATTAATACTGTGCTTGTTTGGAGTGCATCAAGGACTGACGCTGGAATCCTGCTGCCACCCTCCTCGTGCTCTCTGCTGACTTCCAAAAGGATTTCCATGACTGTTATTTTCCATCAAGGGACATACCTTTGTAACCAACACACACAGGGATTTTTTTATTTTTATTTTTTACTATATACTATCTCTGACCATATGTTAAGACAACAGATTTTAAAACGAACAAGACTGCTGGTAGAACCTCTCTCTCTGCAGTGTCTGCATATTTTGACCCTATACTTTTAAAAATCACACAGTAAAGTCTCTCTCTCAGCACTTTTGTATTCAAAGAATACTGTATCCAACCATTTAAGCATGATTAGGGAACAGGCTTCTCTCTGGTATTTGTTGAACTGCTATACCCTAAATGCATTAGCAGCCAACAGCTATTAAAGAAACAAAATTACAGATACAAGTAAAATAAAGGTATATATTATATATGGCTACAAACACCATTAACCCTCTGCACATATTCATAGCAGGATGTTAAAGAACCTTTAGAAAGTTTAGCATTTAAATTTATTAATCTATTCTGCGATATATGTTATATTGTCCAACACTAGTCAAAAGTAAGTAAAGTATATCAGGATTTTAAAAAAATACAATTGTCCGTTTCTCAATCTGCTTCCTGCATGTTTATAAAGAAAAATCCTATATATACACACATAGAACTGAAAGAATAACATATCCAGGAGGGAGAAATTTGACACAGTTACAAATATCTCATTTCACATTCACGTATATTATATGTGTTACAAAGTCTTGATGCACTCCAGTTATTGTCTTCCATTAACACATTTATACAGTAATATACACTAAATAAACCATGGTCGTTTTGTAGATTGTGGTTTGGTGCTACATGGGTTTGGAAAGAAATGACTTATTACTTAAGCATATATTGCACCTTAACAGAATTTTATGTATACCAGCAGCATACATTAATTGGTCAAAACGCAGTTCCAGGTTATTCAGGCAACTGTAGAGACGAAAAAGATGTATTCTTACAAGGGGAGTAAATTATTTTACTTATGCTAATCTACATACAGCCGGAAAAAAAATATCTATATATTTTTTAATAACGAATAACAGTGGCAACATTGGGAATAGGAAACAAGCATAAGACAATGGAGAAGGAAGCTGGATAAAGGCGTAGAGTTTATGCTGGTCTCCTATAAACTGGATAAAGGGGTGGAGTTTATGCTGGTCTCCTATAAACTGGATAATGGGGTGGAGTTTATGCTGGTCTCCTATAAACTGGATAATGGGGTGGAGTTTATGCTGGTCTCCTCCTATAAGCTGGATAAAGGGGTGGAGTTTATGCTGGTCTCCTCCTATAAGCTGGATAAAGGGGTGGAGTTTATGCTGGTCTCCTCCTATAAGCTGGATAAAGGGGTGGAGTTTATACTGGTCTCCTCCATATAAGCTTTAGTAATATAAATGCCAAGCCTTAGTCTCTATGTGGGATGTCAAAAGAGGTGGAGCTGTTAGGTTGACTTATAAGTAGGAAAGACAAAACAATAAAAGTCCATCCAATACTAACTAAAGCACTGTAAAAGTAGACAGTCTTCCCCTATTGGTGAGAGGAGAGTGAGGTTCTCCATGTCTGTGTCATTCATCCTAACCGAAGTTTCAGCACTACCTGTAGTCCTTCAGTTACATATACGCAGCACCCACTTCAGCAACACTGACAATGTATTAAATGGAGAGGTCAGTGAGGCAAGAGACACCAACCCTCAGCTATATGTATGTACTGTATGCAGCAGCTGAATGGATAGGTGCCTTGGTCTAAACCAGCTGCCACATACAATGTACACAGACATCCTAGCTGCCCAAAAAAGACAGGCTTAGATTGCCAGCAGAGACAGTACTATGATCTGTATGTATGCGGTCAGAAGCAACAGACAAAGTCAAATGCAGGTAAAATGACACAATGAGGTGGGCGAGGGTCATGAATCACAGGGTTTGTACAGAAGTGGATAATTGACTGTAGTGTTTAACGGTGCATCTAATGTTCTCTGCTATCAGCCTGTTTCTGCCAGTAGGATTACAAAGATGAAATCTGGTGTGCATATGAAAAACCTTGTGCCCCATGATCACAACTAGTTCTCAAACATGCTCCATTCTGATAAGCGAATGTATTTTACCAAAAGTTATTATTAGCTCTTTCATATGAAAGAACCAGTGTTGCAGATTCAAGCTGTTGCAATTTGCTAAACTATATTGTTGCCAATAAATCTTTCAGAACAGGCCTTATTAAAAAGGTATCAAAACAAAAACAATTAACAGAATAGCCATGAAATTGTCTCTTATGGGCATATTCAATTGTGCCGTCTCCGCGGCGCGTTAAAACTACTACCGTTATTACGGTAGTAGTTACTACCGTTATTACGGTAGTAGTTAGCTGGATTTCAGTGCTGAAATCCAGCGAGAAAACTACCATAATAACGGTAATAATGCGTGGACCGCGAGATTGTCGGCGTTTCCGCCGACGATTGAATATGCCCCTTAAACTGCTACCTCTTACTTTTTGTGGTAGCACCAAGCACCAAGTTTAATCCTGAATTATCATCTTTATCAGTGGCAAACAAAATAAAAAACAAACATCTGTCCTGGACAAACCAGGTCACATGGAAGCCCTTTTTGTGCGTGATGCTACCAACATACAGCATCACCAGATATTGCATCCGCTGAAGTCGCAGCAGCAGATATACTATTGGCTGTCTCACCAAAAACACTACTCTGCTTTCAATACAACTTTCTTACCTCTGGCAGACAACTTCTTGGTGTTGATAATCTTTGCAGCATATTCCTGGTTGGAGGATTTCTTCACACATCTTCGTACTACAGAAAAGGCACCCCTTGAAGAGAAATGAAAGGTAACGTTGCAGGTGAATCCAAGCATCACAAAAATACATACAAATTAAAATATGACATCTGTTTCATAATCCAGCAATTTGTAACTATATTAAAATAATCCTCATTATAGTTGTAGTACACTGATCCATCACTTCAGGACTATGTGAAACAACGTTTGATGCAGGTCTCCATCCTGTTGAGAGGAGGTAACCCCTGTGCTATTACAAAATATTTAGACCAGAAGTAGCTACGTGCTATAGCTGAACTACAGTCGCTAAAGTGTGAGTCAAGCTTGGATACATTTTTGCCAGAACTTGCCCTCCATTGATATACAGAAAGGTCCTCTTCAGTCTATCCTCAATGCCACTGCCTGCCTCATTACTCTCTCCCACCTATCTTTATTTCTCGCCTATCTGTCCCTCTCTGCCAGTCGCTAGATGGCTTAAAATCCCCCCCAACATTCCAAAACCTCACCTCTACCAACACTCCTTCCTGACCACTGCCTCATTACCTCTCCCCACCCCCACCTGCAGGACTTTCCACTCCTGTGGAATGGTCTCCCATGCCCTATCATATTAGCTTCTTCTGTCCAAGGCTTCAAGTATGTCCTTAAAACTAATGTTTATATTGTTATTCAGGTCTATCAGCCCTTCTGCCATCACCACCACTCTTCCACCCTATTTGGCTCTTCCTCTTCCCTTTAGGATGTAAGCTCCTCTGAGCAGGGCGCTCTTTCCTTGTGCCCTTCTTCTAGTATTGCATCACCCTCTGTTCCTCTTGGACCACTTCTCTAGCCATGTTTTCTTTAGCCAATGCCTAATTTACATTGGACATAACCACCACTCTTGGGCATTGCACCGTAAACAACTTGATCTTCATTACAAAGTTATCTGTGTAATATGTTAGTCAGTAGATGTCTGGTATAATTATGTACAGCCTGATAATGTTTATGTAATGAACAATGTATCGCTGCTGTCTGTGTATCGCATACTACTGCAAATTTCATATGTGGCGCTGCGGACCATTTATGGCTCTTTATGAATAAAAGATGATAAATGGTAAATGTTTGTTTTACGAAAAATAAGTTAATGAGTAATCGGGTTTTCCTAACAAATAAGTTATATTTTAGTTTTTAAATAATAAAAAAAAAATGCTATTTAAAAGTACCATTGTGGCCACAGGGGCACTAGGCTCCACATCTGGTAGACCTGTCTGGTTATTGCCCCATTCTGGGACTTGGTCCACAGTTTCTTAAATACCCTCTTTAAAGCGCTTGTGCCTAAAACCCCTGGGTTTTTCTACTCTGCTACCCTCCCCAAGATCTTGACAAATTTTCCAGGAAACTGACTGCACACATATTGGTGGTTTCCAAATCCCTTATAGCTCTGAAGTGGAAAAGCAGTTCCCCCTCCCCCATCACTTCCAGCCCTTAAAAAGATTTGGCACGTTGCAGAAATGGAAGAAATCACCTATTACATGACAGTGACCATGTATTTAACCAAGTCTGGGCACTTTGGCTTTTTGCAGAACCTACATTCCCCTCCAGAACTATAATCCACCCACATTCCCGTAGGCTAGCTATACATTGTGTGCCCATCAAGTTACCATACATTCCTGTTCACACCCAGACTCCTCTTCCCCCATACCTCTGCCGCTGTAGTCCACTATATCACCACTGCTTGTAAATTTTAAAAAATTGGTTGTTTGCCATGATGCCTTACCCATCCGCTATGTACATTGAGTATGTGTTTGCCTAGGACTCTCCATGGCGCTTTGTAATACTATTTTTCCCTGTTTTTGCCAACTTATACCGTTACAATACTTGTATAATATTGACTGACCACTCAAAAATAAAGATTTGTAAAAAAAAAAAAAAAAGATAGTTTTAATGTTTTGCAAACTTTATTAAACCTTATTATTTTTTAAGAAAAAAAAATCTATTTTAATAACAAACATTGTTTATCTGATACTCCCTTAAATATTTTATTATGTTTGTTGTTTACCAAATACAGATATCCTTTTATCTAAGAGGTTAGAGTCAGCCTAAAAGCTCTCCACAAACAGAAACTCTCTTAGGCCCAGTAATCATGAGTATGGAAGTTAGGCAATGAACATAGCCTAGCACACACTCTCAGACAACAAGACTATGTAAGCAAATGGACCCTTACACAGACGCTGTATGACAAATGCTCACTGCCTGCAGCATTCACATTCATTAATGCTTTTTTTAAATGTAATATAGTCCAATGGGAATACCTGTCCACGCACTAGTACTAGGTTTGGGGCACATTGGTGAACACACTGTAAAGTTGTTGGTTTTTTTTTTTAGCTGTTACAATAAAAGTTGTTTTTCAGCACACAAGATTATGAGCCCTTAAGCTTTGATGTCGTCCAATTTTCCGATATCACATTGTGTGACCCCAAAAACGAGTGTGAAATCTATAATACGTTTGGTCGGATCTTTATCCGTCATGACGATAAATAAGGTTGGAAAATAACCGGTATCGACCTGGGTATAAGATAATCCTCTAAATACACGAAAGGGCCCCAGTATATTAGAGAACTGAGTTGGCAGCTTGGGAATAGCTGCTATATGGCCAGATATTGCCATCTGGTCACCCATATGTGTTGCCAAACTAGAAAGTGATACTAATACTATGAGCTTGGGAGGAGTGGCAGAACCGGTCCATATACAGCTAAGACGACACTAGTGATAGAGGCCCCACGATCATTGTCATGCAACCGCATAACATGTTTGTTGTGATTTGACATCACTCTGCCTGCACTTTTATAAGCGGATGTCTTTACTATTGGACCATCTACACTGTCACACAGCAATGTGACACCCAGAAGCAAATGTTGCTGGTCCCATCATTACTAAAGTACAGGCCAACAGATCATTAGGAATAGCGCCATGCAGTCACATGCAACACAAGTGGCAGAGCACAATCTCTAGTGTGGCTCCAAGCTGAAGAGGGAGCTCAGATATAAATCCTATCTATCCTACTAATAATTCTCTGTGTAATGTGTTTTTCCACAGATTCTGTGTACAACGCAGCTTACCCTAATATATGCAACATAATTTATTTACAATGTAATATATATCAAAATCAGTACAACTGTTATTAGATTTGAGAACAATTGGCATCATTACACCTTGGGGGGGGGGTTGGGGAAGAGGGGGATAGCCATTCTTGTGTGTTAGCATCGGTTTCAAAATATATAGCCAGAGCACAGGTGGAACTAGCAAGCAGTAGGCCCCAATGCAGGGAAGCAGTGAGGATGGAACCGGGCGCAGAGCTTACTAGTTTCGACCCTCAGCATCTGCTGTGCAGTGGGCAACATTATCGCCATTGGCCCCAACAGCATCCCACCTGCTGCACCAATGGCAGTTCCGCCACTAAGCCAAACATTGCTCAGTTTTATAAGACACTTTCTAATAATGAGTCAGGACACCAAGTGGAACCACAGACTCAGGGACGCAGTAGTAAGAAACCATCTTGGACATATATGTTTATTGTTGCCCCACTAATTGGCTGGATTTCATTTTTGGCCTGAAAACTAAATTGACCACTGTACACAGTTTTACTGGAAATAAGTCATTATGACAAGATATGTGCATTGTCATTGTCAATCTCTAGAATTTTATCAATAATGATTTTAAATGTGCTAATACAGTAGTATTTCAAGGTATTACACAATAGTTTACTTCTAATAACATACTTTTTTAAAATAATTTTCTGCAATATACATTATTTTAAGTATGCCTCTTTTAATAAATGGAATACTTTCATAAAATAATTAAATATGGGCAGCACAGTGGCCTAGTGGTTAGCACTTCTGATTCCCGACCATGGCCTTATCTGTGTGGAGTTTGTATGTTCTCCCTGTGTTTGCGTGGGTTTCCTCCGGGTGCTCCAGTTTCCTCCCACACTCCAAAAACATACTGCTAGGTCAATTGGCTGCTATCAAAAATTGACCCTAGTCTCTGGCTGTCTGTCTATCTCCCTCTTTGTCTGTCTGTGTGAGTATGTGTCTATATTAGGGAATTTAGACTGTAAGCTCCAATGGGGCATGGACTGATGTGAATGAGATCTCTGTACAGCGCTGAGGAATTAGTGACGCTATATAAATAAATGATGATGATGATAAATATGATTAGTTAAACTGGTAGTACACAACTGGTTGGTTTGAAGACAACCCCGGGTCTTTGATTCCTGATCCAAGACTAAGAACCCTTGTGCTCACATAACCTATAAGACAATATTACGATGTTCAGAAGTAATACTTTAGGTACTAAGAACTGCTGTGACATAATGTAACGACACCTATCATACCCAAATGCATAACAGATTGTTATCTTAAAAAAAAGACCTGCAAGATTTACGGTTGGTCGTACTATCATTAAAAGATAATATTATAACACTATGAATTACGAAAATGATGCAGGAGATAATTACCATACCAGATTTTATGGAGAAATAATTAAGGAAGCAATTTTCACCTTCGTACTACATATGTTCATTAACCTTTTAAGCAACAAGCCTGACTGTGACACGTCTGCCAGCACGGATGAGGTTAATTAAACTGCTACGATGAAGGGTAATGAAAACGCATGAAACTAGTCTCCTCTCCCTGCTGACAACTAAATCAAAGATCAAGTGAAAAAGCTATAGCTAACAGGCTTCGGAAAGCAACAGACTTGTATGTTAATTAAACTATATTCTCTTATCAGAATTTTCTCATTTATATTCAGTCTCTGAGAAAAGAGCAAGAAGGACAAACAGACAATGGGAGTCAAACAAAGAAAATGATGGGAGGAGGGGTGGGGGGGCTGGAGGGGGACTTGGTCAAAACTTCTGCAATGCAGTGAACATAAGAGCCATATAAATGTAGACGAACAGGACCCACCGGTTATCTTTACGGAGAAACTCGCACACCTTAACGTCCTCCCTACTAGAGGACCTTCAACCACTGATAACAAAGGGATTATGGTCTCCTGTAACAGGCTCAATGCTGGATATTCTCTATACATACCCAGCCTCAGATCTATAAGTAAAACAGCAGTTCTTAGCCCTGCTCCAACGACAAAAGATTTAGCAAGGAGACGACATTAGAGATTAGCAAAATTAGCTGCAAAATTAGGCACAAATCGAATTACATGGCTGAATAGCCCATTTCACAGAGGTGCGAAGTTCCAGAGATACAATCTTTAGGTTTTTGCTGTTCCGCACTGTACTTGTAGAGCAGTGAATAGAACGGAGGTGACAACGGTCACTTCATTTTCGCTGTGCAGTATGATTGGGATAGGACCAGGAACATTTAAAGGCCAAATTCCATCCCAAAAAAATTTACTGCCAAACGTGGAACAGTTTTCTAAATTTCACTAACCTCTAGGCTACACATAGTATAATTCAAAGCAATAATATATATATCTCCTTACAGATATGTTATGTGGCACATAAAACCACACAATAGCCATCAAATCTCAAGAAATATTACGTGGGACATCATCATACACTGCGAAAGAGCCATTGGAAGCCAACAATCTTAAACAAATGATCATTATACTACTTTGATACAGAAAAATATAATAATGTTAAATGAACCTTGGATGTGACCCACAACCCCATGGTCTTCCATATGGAAGATCAATTGCGTTCCGCCAATTAATAAAATATTTGTTACCATTTTTATTATTTTACCCAAGTACCTTATCTGTAAACCAGGGAGGAAACAAGTTAAGAAATCCTTAAGGAAGGCATTCTAATAATGGTTCTGATCTCTATCTCAGGGCCAGTAACTTATGCCCATACTTGTGTGCAGACCTTAAGAATATTACCCAGGACTCCTTGTCAAGTACAGATTCTACTCTGAAGTTCAGCAACCAAACCAATGACTACATTACTCCAATGTCTGGCATCAGAGCATTCGTATCCTTTAACCCATCTGTGTAAATATGAGCATTCCATTTTAACTTTTACAGAAAATACAAAAAAATAATTTACTACGATGGGCTTTGGTGCTCACTCAATTTTGACATACAATTTGTACAAATAATATATTAAGACAACACAATCTAGTGAAATAATCACTTAAATTGTATATACCCTTCATTAGGATGATTTAATTGTACAGAAAAAGTGCACAAATAACCTAAGTATTTGGTCTATAATGTCATTTCTGCTGTGGTATAACAACTGACTAATATGTCTGAATGGGGACCAAGTGTCTTCTAGCAAAGAAACAGACATCGAAATAAAGGTCTTTGTCCTATTGTCTAGGCCGGGGCTACAGCTGCTATTGGTGCTTGCTCTTAAAATTTCAATACCCCCTCTCCTCTTCAAAAGGCAGAACCTGCTGTTCTGTGTGTTGGGATGTGACGCTGTCACTGAGCTGAAACTAGCTTGCCTGTCAGGTCACTAATCAATGTCACTATGCAGAAACTGCCTTGTGTGTCTGGCCTTGCTCTAGCTGCCTGCATGCAGTTACAGTATTTCATTCATATCTTTGTCTCTCTCATAATACCAGATCTGGATCTTCTTTTCTTGGCATCATTTCAGCCCAATATGCAGCTATTTGGTGTCTAAACCATGGGTGTTCAGTTGCTGTCCACAATTATCTCACCAAGGTCTCTAACCCTGCATTTGAGGTCTGTGTCTTCTACTGGCTGTTTACCATCTACCCCCTCTTCCTATGTCTCCCTGTGTGACATGCTAATTAGTTTTCCCTCAGGCGCCCTTCATGTGTTTGATTCTCCATAAGCGCCTTGTCTTTGCTGCTCCAGTGCATACTGGTAATTTGCCTGCTGTTCTCTCCTTCTTTATATGGGAACCATGTTTAAAGTATGTAAAATTATAAGACCCTTATACAAATAAGTTGCACTAACAGTATGCACTGGCTATTGTGTCAGCCCACTCCTGCATGTCCTGATCATGTAGCCCTCTCGGATCTCCTTGTGCTCCGGTTTGGATCCCGGGCACTGGCTGAGCTCTAGTCTCTCTACCAGTTCTGATGTGGGCAGAAATGTCTTCAGCGATGATGTCCACGCTGTGTTGTCACATTTCCGCAAAACATCTGGAGTATGCGATAACTTGTCATATATGCCCGACCTGTCATCCTCAGAGCCCACCCTGACCTGTCCGTTCTGCCGTGCAGTATGCAGTACCCCCTCCCCTTGCAGACCAGCTTGTCGTACACCATAGACCAGCCCCCCCCCCCCCCCCCAGACCAGTCCGCCGTAGCCCACCCCCTCTCCCTTTTTAACAGGCTGTCGTACACCACGTCTGCTTACAGACCAGTCTGCTGTAGCCCCCCTCTCCTTACAGACCAGTCTGCCGTACCAGCCCCTCTCTCCTTACAGACCAGTCTGCCGTACCCCCCTCTCTCCTTACAGACCAGTCTGCCGTACCCCCCTCTCTCCTTACAGACCAGTCTGCCGTACCCCCTCTCTCCTTACAGACCAGTCTGCCGTACCCCCCCTCTCTCCTTACAGACCAGTCTGCCGTACCCCCCCTCTCTCCTTACAGACCAGTCTGCCGTACCCCCCCTCTCTCCTTACAGACCAGTCTGCCGTACCCCCCCCTCTCTCCTTACAGACCAGTCTGCCGTACCCCCCCCCCTCTCTCCTTACAGACCAGTCTGCCGTACCCCCCCCCCTCTCTCCTTACAGACCAGTCTGCCGTACCCCCCCCCCCGGCTTTACAGACCAGTCTGCCCCCCCTTACAGACCAGTCTGCCGTACTCTCCCCCCCTCTCTCCTTACAGACCAGTCTACCGTACCCCCCTCATCTTACAGACCAGTCTGCGGTACCCCCCTTACTGTCAAGTCTTTCCTCTCCCTATCTCTAGACCAACAAGTCTCTTTCACACTGTCCATTCTGCACTGTCCCCTGTCTGACATGTCCCATCTTGTGTACTACCCGCACTACGGTGCTGCACTCTCCCCCTCTAGTCCCCAGGGTCTCCTTACTTGCCAAGCTCCTCGTATAGCTGGTATTCGTCCGTGAAACGGGTGCAGGTCGCGGTGGTGGCCATGCTAGTGCCAGGTGTACCAATCTCGCATCGGGCGGGCTCCGGGCTGTCAGTAAGAAGGCAACAGCCGGGGCGAGATCTCTTCTCCTTCTTCCTCTGCGTCTCACCCTCCTCCTCCTCCGGGGCGGCTCCTGCTATCCCTCCCTCCCGCACCCACCTTCTCTTCCCCCGCTGCCGGGCGCTGCTGGTCTCCGTCTGCCTAATACCCCTAGTTTCCCTGGGTGACCCTGCTGAGATGACTCGTGTCACTCCGCTCTGACCGTGCACTGTCACTGCTATCCCAGGGAGGAGGTGGAGGAGGGAGCCCAGCACCGCGAGACTTCTCCGGGACACTCCCACCTTTCTGCGGACGCCCAGCCCAGGGGGGAAAGGGGGAGGACACGGGAGACAGCTAAGGAGGGGGATAGAGACAGAGGAGAGAAGACAGATTCATTGTGCGGGGTGTAAGGTAATCAATGTAGTGAGAGGAATCAGTGGGTGATGCTGTGAGCGACCATTGTCAACACAAGGGGTTAAAGTACAAGACAATTACATAAGACAACAAAATAAACTGGTGGAAGAGTTGAAATGAATGCAGTGGTGCAATGGAGGGGTAACCAGCGCTTAGGTCATAGAAGAAAAACGTTTTTGTTCAAAATTGCAGATATTCGGGAATCAATGGATCACAATAAATCCGCTTATGGGACAGCCTTCGAAAAATGAATTGTTCTACAAAATATGTCAGTATCTGTCATAGAGTGGATGGAATAAGACATTTTTTTGCAGATCTCTAGAAAGATGAGATAATCTGCAGATTGTTCAAATAGAGAGGCTGTGCAAAAGAAGAACTATGGAGTCTTTAGGGTGCAAATTTTTTAAAAAAACCATTATGTTCAGTTCCTGTAAAACGTAGTTGCACCAATGGTTATTATAGGGAACTGAGACACACTTATGTATAATAGCTAAATTACTGTCAAAACTGCTAAATTAAATATATGGAAAGGGAATACAAGGTTAACAAAAATCAATATTTCATACATTGATATTTACTAATTGTATTTCGAAGAATTCAAAACACTTTTAATTCATATATTCCTAAATTATAAGATGATTTGTTATTAATTATTGTTTCTAATCTCTATAGCAGAAAAAAATAAACATACATTCAAGGGTTTTTTTCTAAGCTGTCTTATCGTATGCAGAAGATTTAAGACAATCAATTTCAGAAGAGTTTGAAAATACAAAAGTGTAATATCTCACATTCCAAACCTTTCTTTGTGTACTGTATTACAATAGGACAGGCAGCCACAACTACTGTTAGATTTTCTTTTGCAGTGAAACAGTGTTTATGCTGTATGTAGAAAAAGTAACCCTTTGTACAACAGAGAGTATGGTAAGTTTAAATGGTGTTTTTCACCCATAAAGGAACTGAAAAATGAATAACAATGTTTGCAAATCATTTTGTTATGTACTGGAAGGTGTGTGAATTGAAAATGATTGGAAATCCCAGTATATTCATAGGACTATACAAAGCCAATGCTCTAGTGGTTAGGGTACAAAATAGAGTATATTCTCTGGTGACTAGTGTATAATACTGAAGCTAATTTCTGGTGGCTACTGTACAATAAAAAAAAAACTATTCTCTGGTGGCTGCTGCACAATATAAAACCCAAATGTGTTAAATAAGCAGTGACCAATTGTGAAGGAGGGGACGGCTTCTCCATTCTCCCTGTTGTCTTTCTCCTCTACCACCCCTCCCATCCACTATAGTGGGGGGTTGGGGGCATCGTGCATGTGTCAACGACACAGGCTTCATTGTATGTGCCGGCCAGATGTGATATTGTCACACCTGGCTGACAAACACAGTATACACGTGTGATGTCATCAGGGACACATGAACATGGAGTATCCTGGGAGCACCAGACTCTACAGGAGACATCTATGTATAGAGGATATTAATGGGAATACAGCAAGCATATATGAGGGCATGTAGAGCCTGCATAGGGGACAGCCAGCCTGAATAGAGGATACAGCAACCTATATGTAATGAGGACACATCAAGCATATATGGAGCCATGTAGAGACTGCATAGAGGACAAACAGCCTGCATAGGGGACAGCAGCGTAATAGGACACAGCATGTAGGGGAAATGGAGCATATATGGGGCATAGATTTGTTAACCATATATGTGGCATATGTACAGCATATGGGGACTGCATATAGTTTGTGATGTGTACGAGACTGGTATTTATGAAATTCATGAGCATTTGGTTTATGTTGTGAGAGTGTATATGGAGAGTGTGGGTTATACAGTTAGCATACGGAACATATAATCTGTACGTCACAATTTGCCTGTCTGCAATACAGCATCTTCTCTATGGATGCTGCTTTGCTTATACCAGATCCTGCCTGCAAGGGGTTCTCATCATTGGATCATGATCACCTGTGCCTGGCCTTTATAAGGCTGCCTTTTCCTGCAAACTGGACCAGTTCTTCAATTTTTTTTGCTGCTGGTCTCTCTCTGATAAGCCTGTGAGCAGTCTTGATTGGCCCCTTGTATCTGACTCCTGTTTATTCCGTTACTTTGCATCTTTTCTTGTGAACTAGACCCTACTTTGTTTGACTTTGCTCCTGGCTAGTCCGTGGTATTGATGTGGATCCTCCGAACTATGACCCTGGCTTGCCTAACCTCCTGCCTGTCTGATTCTTCTGTGGATCATCCTGTTGTGCCTAGTCTCCAGCTGCTGAGCTAAACCTGGTATCCTGTGCTGCAGTCATCCTATTGTGCCTGGTCTCCAGATTCTCAGCTAAATCTGGTAAACCTGGTATCCTGTGCTTACAGTCATCCTATTGTGCTTAGTATTCAGTGTCTCCAGCTTCCCAGTTAAACCTGGATATCATGTACTTGCAGTTATCCTTTTGTGCCTGGTGTCCAGCTGCCCAGCTAAACCTGGTAATCCTGATATCCAGTACCTGCAGCTATCTCATTTTGCCTGGTATCCATTAAGTCCTGCTCCTCAGCTAAACCTGGTAATCCTGGTTTGTTCCTGCTGTACCTATGGACTTGTGCTTGCTGCTTTACTTTTGACTGCATTTAGTTTAAACCTGTGTGATCAGTGTTTTAAATAAAGACTTTATCTCTGGTATTCATACTGGGAACCCTGACACTATTTCATATCGATTTAATTTGGCTGCATATTGGTTGATTTGGTTGCAATGTGGAGTAATATAACAATATATGAGATACATATGAGGGTTATATGGAGGTTTGTGACTGCAGAATGGGAGCTGTAGTTGGTAGTGCTGTGAAAAATAGGATTTTAACACTGGCTGCAGTAATATTGTATTGCGCAAGATATTTGGGAGCAGAGATATTGTATTGAGTGCAAGCAGTATAAAGAATCTGCTAGATTGTTATACTAGGATATTACTGCAATATAAGTGAATGCTGAGATAATGCTGTTAACATGGGAATTGTACTGGAGTCTGGAATAAAATATATATCTATATCACACACACACACCAGCTGCAGCATTCAGAGAAGATTGTTATGTTAATATATATAACGCCTCAAATGACTATACATCTGCATGTTTCCTGACATAAGTATCATTGTCCCTATTATTGACATATATGGTTATCTATTTATATTGTATGAATGTAAAGCAAAATCTGTGTGTAAGTGGCTAGAAGGAAGCTATACATATTGGGCCTGATTCATCTTCGAGTGCAATGTAAATGCAACTTGTGCTTAAAAAAAAATCAGACGTAACTTGCGGATCTCAAGAAACGTTTTCATTTGAATATGATTATAAGTACGCTCTGGCTATGCGTTAATTGCCGTATACAGCCAGAACACAATAATACAGGATATGTATGTGCAATAAGAAGTCCTGTCGGAAAGCTTCCAAAAGATAAAAAAATAAAGTTAATTTTCAACTATAATCATTAATAAAAATGTATGTCATTTTTTTTTACATGAAATACATAACTCAGCCTGTTCTTAATGTGTGATATACGTAAAGTGCATTTTTATAGTTTTTCTTACTTGCAAACACATGTTGTGGCATACATACGTGTCAGTCATCACAATTAGTCGGCACTTATACCTTCCCTGCAGCTGGTGCAAGTGATACGGCTAAAAGACACATCCAGACCATGAATTGGACGAATGTGCATGTAATCCACCTTAGCACGTCCTTACTGCACATTATTTACGTGCGTCTGGTCCTTCCCTCCCCTGTTCCACCCTTCAAGTTGTAGCCATTCGGAAGTGACATTTGTGTTTGGACATGAATTAGATGCAATTGCGTTTACTGGCATAAGGTCCATTTCTGAGCATGCGCACAGCAATTTCATGCAAGGGAGGGCATGAAGATGAATCAAGCCCATTGTGCATATGACTAGGACATCTGCCATGGTAGTGTCTGAATAACACATAGTGATACATATGTCTAACAGAGGTTTTTTTTTACAGAAGATAAGGAAGTATTTCTTGAGTAAACTGAAAACCGTTTTCTTGAGTGGTAAACTAATGCGATTAACGACAATAGTTATTCGTTTTTTAAACTGTTTCCATCCCTGTTACTCCATCAGTGACACTAGCACAACCTTTTAGACCCACACATTATAATAGAAGTGACCAGTAAACATACAATATGCCAGCACAGTGCGCCACCTCACACAATAAACCAGAAGAGATCCTGTGCAGAGACCATTCTAATTACCTTTCTCTGATGGTAAGTATATAGGGCAGACTATCCTTCCCTGTGCTGTTATGTTGATAGCTGCGTCCTAGAGAAAGTGGAGGGAACAGCACAATGCTCCCCTGTGAAAAGGACAAGTCTGCATGAATGAGAAGAGTAGAACCTTTATAAACCATATGTTCCACTGAGATGGGATTTACTAATGTCTTCTCTGCCCTCAGCCTACCAGTACCTTGAAGTGCTCCTCATATGCTCTGACAGCTAACACACAAAAAACAGACCTTGATGGGGACCTCCGCTTTCATAGATGTTTACAGCAATGCTTTTAGTGTGCCCTAATTCCCATAAACACATATCGCTCCATTTAACAAATATAGCTATTGGTAGAAGCAACAGCTGTCTATCTGGTTGCTGTTTTCCCTAGATGGACTATGAAGAAAGGTTCCTACCCTCATCATG
Organism: Mixophyes fleayi; assembly: GCF_038048845.1. Classification (NCBI taxonomy): domain Eukaryota; kingdom Metazoa; phylum Chordata; class Amphibia; order Anura; family Limnodynastidae; genus Mixophyes; species Mixophyes fleayi. The sequence goes on along the minus strand of NC_134407.1, from coordinate 59,138,800 downwards.
GTACCACTGTCATTGTATTGTCAGCATTGTATTTGCACAAACATTGATAAAATCGCTGAATTATAAAGCATTTGTTTTAATAAAATCTAGATTTTTTTTTTCATTCTAGTTTCCAATGTACTTTAGAATTAAATTACTTGACACATTATTCTTATAGCCAATTGCAGGCATGCTTAAGCAAGTGGATTAAAATGTTATGCTCTACCTTCTTCATATGTTTGGAAATAATCCAGATTTTAGAGTTACTCACCGAAAGGAATGTTTGAACCCTTGCCCGTCCATGTTTAAAGAGAAACTACATAGAAAACTTGCTAACTCTGCTGAGAATCAATATGACCACAACTGCAAATGAATGAATGCAAATATGCAGGGGAAAATATTTAGTATAAGTTATCTTACACTTTTCCTGTGCAATTGCAGAAATATAGTGAGAATAAGTTACACTTACAAATAGATATTACTTTCCCTGTAAAAATAGGTAAAGGCACACTAGCCTAAAACTGTTAGGCACTAGCAAGTATGTTTGACACTCTTTACCCATGCTTGAGCACTCAAAATGTCCGGGAGGCTCCTGAATTACGGGTAGGACTCCCGGGAGAGCAAGCCATTCTCTCCACACTGGCCACTTCCTAGTGAGGTGAGCAGGATGGGAGCCTCAATGTCGCAATTCGCGGTGAATTGGGTCATTTTAGCCTGGGCCTCCCGATGGCAAAATGACGCTTTCCACCCCTCTGTCCTCACACTTCATTTTCCCTCCGGGATCTCCCGGAAGGAAAGAATAAAAAGTTGGTAAGTATACCAAAAAAGTCATTCAGTTGTGAGAGAATTATCACAAATTAATAAGATTCACATGAGTGCTTTGGATGAGATTAGTGCATTGTGGGAAAGAGACAAACACAGTGGTTTTCTGGTGAATATTATGCTCTGACAGCAGGCTTTGTAATAAAAACTCAATAATGGGGGTCATTTATGAACCAGAAAATATATGGGTATGCAGTACATTTATCATGAAGAAATACACTTATTTGGGGCCTAAAACAGTACACACCCAATTCCATTTCTTGGACCTGCCCGTTTGCAGTATTGTGGCTCCACATGGAAATGCGTATGGTAGAAAGAATAAAACATCTTGTCAAAGTCCAGCCTACTACCATTTTACTGGCACACCCTTTAATAATTTTGACGTTTATATTTTTCGCATAAGATATTGACTGGTCAAACCTCTTTTATTGTCACTATTTTATTTATTTTTTACTTTTTATTTAACAATCTTGGATTACGTACAAACATAGAAAACAGCTTGAAAGTATTCAAAATGTAATCTTAATATAAACCAGATGATCAACTAAATTTTTATAGATTGTGTAATAATGCAAATTGTATGTGTTATGGAGTTGGTAGGGAGGGGTGGTTATTAAGTATAGCTGGGGCAATGGTTAGAGGAGGAGGAAAGGGAGGATGGAGGAGCAAGAGAGGCCACAATTTGACTAAGATGGGCAGCCCAATAATTACCTTTTAAATCGGAAAACCCTCTTAACTTCCAAGTCGTGAGCCATTTGAGAAGCGCTACTTTCTGTTTCAGATAAATTCTGCTAAATATTTTTGAATGGTAAGGAGATCCGCGACTGGTACCCTGACTGGAAAGGTTTTAAAGAAATATATTTAATAAATCATGAGGTTGATTAAACAATGGCACTATCTTTATTTCATGTGTCACTAACCCACATTTGAATGTATTTATGACACAAGTAACTATTTACCTATATATGTGCTTTCCTATATAAAATGAACCTAAAAAATGGAACAGTCATCCCTTTTCAAAAGAGGCCAAAGCCTGATTGTGGCTGGATCATTTAGAAATAATTTATTGTAGAGATGTTTACTGACCCACGTGTTCTGGTTTTGAATCTGGATTAACTTCGTGTTTTGGTTTTGGCAAAACCGCCAAAGCGTGTTTTGGTTTTGAATCCCTATTTTGTTTCTAAAATCCCCATTTTTATTTTGCTAAAATCACATAATCTTGGGTTTTTTTCCTACATTATTATTAACCTCAATAACACTAATTTCAAGTTATTTGCAGTCAATTTTGACCACCTCACAGGTCACAATATTATTTTCATACACTTTCAAACAAAGGCTGCAGCGACCTGGCTGGATGTTAAGCGACAGAGCAATGACACAAACACACAGCAGTTCATAGCACATCTAGGAAACATTGCCCCACAGCAGTGGCAGAAAAGAAAAGTGGTGCAAGATGGAATTGTCCCACCCACCCTTATGTAATATGTTGAAAAGGACATGTACAGTTTAACAAAGTAAGCACTCCAGCGACAAGTAGTGCCACTTTTGTGGCTGAAGTGCTTGATTTGTTTGGGCCCCACAAAATGAGCTAACAATGGGCTTAAGGCACCTAAGCAAACAGTGCTGTTAATGAACACTACTGTGGCAAGTCATGCACCAGTGGAAGCAGTTCTTGTCAGTGATAAGAAGAAGGCCATTGTCATGCCTGGGCATAAGACCAAAAAATCCACCTCTTATGTGTGGAATTATTTTTACACAAATCCTGATAACAGTTGTCTAGCCATTTGTAGCATTGTAAAGCCACAGTCAGTAGAGGTAGAGACCTTACCCATCTAGGAACCTCATCCATGTTACGCCATTTGAAGCAAATTCATTGAAAGGTTTTGTGAAAATCAGAAACTTATGCTAAAAAATAACAACAAGCAGTCCAGCATCAGCTACCTCCCTTCTCTCAGCTAGATCCCAGCATCTGCAATCTACACCCCCAACACCTTCATCATCAAAAGCCTCACAAGTGATCAGAGTTAGTCCTGCATCCAAGTTTCTAAGGAGAGGCACTAGGAAACCCCCCTCGGTTTGCCTATGTAGTCGCAAAGCGGATCACAGACGCCATGGCGACTATGCTAGTATTAGATCTGCATCCAATATCCGCTATTAATGCAGCTGGTTTTAGACAGTTACTTCTTTCCCCCTTACCAAATTCCATTACGACACCATTTTACTAGAAAAGTGTAATTTTTGGGCTACAAAATGCCTTTCTACCCACTGTACACTTAACCACATATATGAGGACAAGGGGAACTGGGCAAACTAAAGATTATGATTGTGACAAATCACTGGGTTGGCGATCTGCCTTCGCCAGCAGGGACAACAGCAGCATGTACCCAAGAATGTCACATTTTTCAGAGGCAGGCTACTCTGTGTATCATCTGCTTCACTAAGAGGCATATTATTATTATTATCATAGATTTGTAAGGCTCCACAGCGCCATACAGTAGGGAAGACAAGGACATACATAAAACAGGACATACGTAAGACAAGGCAGACAAAATTAATGGAGACATGAAAACAAAGGGTATGTAGGACCCTGCTCATTAGAGAGCTTATATTCTAAAGGGAAGAGGGCACAGCTGAAACAAGAGGAGCGAGTGTGGCTCAGAGTGGAGCTTGGGATAGTTGTGAGGGTGCATTAGTGTGAATAGTGTTATCGAGGATAAGGTCACCTCTAAAAAAGAGATGGGTTTTCAAAGAGCATCTAAAGATTTGAAGGCTATGGGAAAGTCTGATTGAGCGTGGTAGGGAATTCCATAAGTGGGGAGCAGCACGGGAGAAGTCTTGAAGGCGGGAGTGAGAGGTTGTTATCAGAGACGAGACAAGGCGCAGGTCAGAGGTAATACCGCTGACAACCTGTTTGAAAAACTAAGGGATGTCATTGCAACATGGCTTATCCTTCCTGGACTCTCCTGAGATTATGTGATTTCTGATAATGCCTCCAATATTGTTAAAGCATTACAGCGGAGGGAATTACATCACATTCCTTGTTTTGCTCACACAATCAACTTGGTGGTACAGAACTTTTTACAAAATGACAATGACATGCAGGAGATGCTGTGTGTGTCCCGAAATATTTAGAGTCATTTTCGTGATTATGCAACAGCATGTAGGAGAATGCAGCAGCTGCAAGAAGATTAGAATTTAGAGGGAATGTATTTTAGTCCAGTGCAGTGGAGAATACTTTCTGTGTTGTGCAAGGTGCTGAAACCACTCGAAGTAGTCACCTGTGAAGAGAGTGCAGACAATGTTAGCCTGAGTCAAGTGATTCCCCTAATTAGACTTTTTGAAAAGCAGCAAGAGAAATTGAAGGAGGAAATGAAACAAAGCAATTCCGCTAATTATGTTCGACTTGTAGATTAAGCACTTTATTCGCTTCGCCAGGATCCAAGAGTTATCAACATATTCGGATCATTGCATTTTGGCAACTGTGCTTGATCCTAGGTTTAAGAGCTATGTCTTCTCTTTCTTTCCAACTGACCTAGATCTCAAGAGATGCAATGAGCTCCTGGTCAGCAAGCTGGCAGCTCAAGTGGTACATGACACAATGACGTCTCCTCCTTCAGTTTCTCTAGAAACTGCTGTTAGGAAAAAACTTAGCTTTCCCAAGACGCCCAATGTTGATGCAGATGAGTCTGCACAACGTTTTGACATTTGGTCTAGTCTAAAAGAATTGCCCAAAAATCGTGACAGCTCTTCTGTAAAATGAACTACAAATTTCATTAGGAAGGCTATTACCAGCAATTACATCAAACTACACAGACTTCTGTGATGGTGGATTCCAGCGGGGATGAATTAGTATTAATTGAGGATGCTGTACACACTGATGAGGATGAATATGATGACAGTGTAGATTGCAGGTGTAGAGATCTAGCTGAGAGAAGGGAGCTACCTGATGCTGGTATGCTTGGTAATATTTTGGGTAGAATGGCACGTTGGCAATTTTATGTTTTACTACAGTAAACTTTCTCCATTATTAGAAAGGTGTTTTTTTTCTTTAAAAAGGTACAAGCTTTTTATTTACATTTTTGTTTCCCTGACTTAAAACCACTATGCACTTGAACATAGGCTTTAGCAATGACAATTATCAATGGATCTGTCCTGTTGGTGTGTGAGCTATATAACACTGTACAATGTGACTGCAGATTTAGACCAAGACTGCCAGCCCTAGTATTTCTATTTCAGCAATGATAATTAGCAATGGAGCCGTCCTGTTGGTGTGTTAGCTATATAACAGAGTACAATGTCACTGCAGCTTTAGACCAAGACTGCCAGCCCTATTATTTCTATTTCAGCAATGGAACCCTCCTGAATGTCACTGGAGACTTTGAAAATCACTGCTACCCCTCTTCTTTCTTTTCTAGCTATGACGCTGCCCAACTGCACTAGAGACTGCCAAGAACTGTGCTACCCCTTCTGTGTCCCTCTGTGAAATGGCGCTGGATCGCCGTGGAGGGCGGTATTTACAGAATCCAAAACTTACGAGATCCGACAACATAACTGACGTTTTGCTTTGTTTCAATTCCGGGGGCGCGCGAAAGTACCGAGTTGACTCGGCTCAGTACTCGGATCTGCTAAGTTCGGGTGTGTTTTCTGTTCTCGGGGAACTGAGCCTGAGCATCTCTAATTTATTGTAGAAATGTATTTTAATTAGTGGTGCAGGCACCAATTTATATCATTGCAAATGTACTTATCTTTTTATATTGGTATGTGTTTGTATGGAAATGTATTGATTTCGGAGACAGTATATCATGTTTGGGTTTTGCAACTGTCTAGAGACAGATAATCTCATGTTAATTAGACTTTTTCATCGCTGAGTGACCAAAACGTCTGTTGAGCCTGAAAGATAGGAGGGGGTAATTATACTTCCTGGCAAGTGATCACAGATGAAATTTTGCAAGTTAAATTGCGTTCAAAGCAAGATTATAGAAATGTTATATCCTGATATTAAACATTCAATAGAAAACCTCAGACATAGT